>NC_058130.1:536662860-536719512 GCF_016433145.1 Gracilinanus agilis | reverse complement strand
AGAGAGAGAGAGAGAGAGAGAGAGAGAGAGAGAGAGAGAGAGAGAGAGAGAGAGAGAGAGAGAAAGTGAGAGCATTGTATTCAGCTAAGTGAATGGAAATACTCATTTTTTTGAAGTTTAAGTTTAGAATTCAAAAAAAATACACAAGGCACATGAATCTTCCTATAAATAAGAAAGAAATAGATTCTTTCCCAGGCCCAGAGGAGTCTACCTCGACACCAGTCACATATAGTCTTCCCAACATCAAACCAAGCAGAAAAGGTGAAGTGGGTCTGGGAAAGACAGAGACTAGACAAAGAGAGGGGGGAGGGGGGAGAGTGAAGGAAGGAGAGAAGGGAAAAGAAAGAGAAAGTGGTTTTTGGTTCTTGTCTGGCCACTAAAGAAACATTTCCACTCCCCCTCCCCCCAAATGCTGCTTTAGGAAGGGCTAGAAAGAAAGGGACACCTCCTGGGAGCTCTATATTTTTAAACGTGAAATGAACACTCAGTTTGCAGTAACAGTAGCTGAATTTAGATGCTGGCTCCTCCACTTACTACTTGAGCCACCATGGGTAAGTCCCTTTACTCTTCTGGATTCCAGTTTTCTCATCAATTAAATGACATACTGGAGTAGATAACTTTCTAGACCCTTAGCAGCCCATAATCTATGATCCCATGTTCTTAGAAGTTATTCTCTTTGTTTTTGAAATGGAATATTGCACTTGTGTTGACAGGGCTAAAAACATCATAAACCTAATAAAAGTATCATGTACCATAAAGATCACTTTCTAAATTTATTTTAGAATATAATCACAATATAATTTATATTATTGATTTAGATAATGATTTATTTTCAAAAGTCTTTTCATGTAATATTAATCAAAGATTCAACATTATATTTATCCTCTTTGTGTTCATTTTAAGTTAAATTAATTTTGCTTAATTTTGTTTTTCTAATGTTTATTTTAAAGAACGTATTCTTAGTTTTAACAAAAATTTTTGGTGAAGAAAAAACATTTTCTATTCTGTGAATAAAGAAGTAGAGGACCAGAGATTGTGTCTAATATCATGTAAATCAGTAGACTAAATTAACTGCTTTGTACTCTTTTGAAGATTCACTGAAACATTCTCTAGAAAAGGTAATAGATTAGCTCAGACACTTCTTTTTATCAGCTTTGAAATATGGTCTTTATAAGTGACAGAATTCCTTTAAAATGGATGGAAGAATAGGAAAAATGATGTGCACAGTAACTCAGAGAATAAAACGAATCGTAATAATGTAAGGAAGAACATGTAGAAGTGAATGTAGTGGTAGAAATTAAAATGACATCTGACAATTACTTTCAATTTGATTTGAGGTGAAGAAATTCAGAATTACAATTCTCTTGGGATTAAAGTTTGATGAGATGAAAATGTCATCATCTTATCCATTGTTGGATAAGAATTTTTTCATTTTAGTTGGAAGAATTATGAATGATTTAACTACATTATACCTTTACCACGAGGCTGAATCATCTACCTAAGTATTTCTCAACTTTTCCTTATTATAACTCACTAGAGGACGTCTGATATCTCTCAATCCTTAGTTCTTCTGTGGTTATTTCAGTAAGTTTATTTGTAATGGGGGTTGAGAAATTAAGTCCTTACTGATAACTTGATTCTGATCCTTAGTTTATAGCTCCAATGGTTTCAATTATCATTCATCTTTGTACAGATAGCTCTCAGATTTCCTGTCCAGTCTTTTCTTTTTCAGGTTTTTTTTTAAACCCTTAATTTCGGTGTATTGTCTCATAGGTGGAAGAGTGGTAAGGGTGGGATGTCCAGTCTTAACCTCTTTCTTGTCTCACATCTTCAACTTGTGACACTTTATTAGACACCTTGAATTGCATATCTCACAAACATCTCAAATAGTATATCCAAAATGAAAGTAATTTTCTTTTTCCCCAAACTTTCACTCTTTCTATCTTCCCTATTACTTAAGTAACAAAACAAAACAAAAACGTATATCTTCTGATTTAGTATCAAATCTAGTATTAATGACTAGGCAATTGGAGTTTAGTGACTTGCCCAGGGTCACACTGCAAGGAAGTGACTGAGGCCAGATTTGAAACCAGGTCCTCCCAACATCAGGCTTGGGTCTCTATCCACTATGTTGCCTGACTGCCCTATACCTATCACTTTTGAGGATACTACTTCAAAACCTAGATCTCATCCTCAACTCCTAATTTGCTCTTATTTCCCAGCTCTGACTTTTGAGATCAATGACTACTTGAAAATGGTTTGTTTAGGGGATATAGCAGTCCCCGAGGGGGAAAAACCCAACCCAACCCCAAACAAATAAAACCCAAAGCTTTGACTTTTATGGAACTGAAATTTATACATTAAGATAATTAAAAATATTTCTTTACTAATGGTAGGTAAAGCCTAGTGCCCTGGGAATGTCAGTTCTTCCCAGATCACCAGTCGTGCTTCCAACCCAGCCCTTGCCTCCATCATCTGTCGAGAGGATACCTGGCAATTGTTTCTGCTGGTACCAAAGTCCTTGCCTTCTCAGCAACCATAAGTAATGAAGACCAAGAAAAATGGTTCTTGATATCAAAATCCTTAGCACTATCAAAGTCATGATACTTTGACATTAGAAACATTATTTTATTAGTAGAAATGATATTTAAGAAAATGCATCTTTTTGCTAGGACATCTAGGTGGCATAGTGGATAGAGTATCAGGCCTGGAGCCAGGAAGACTCGTGTTCTTGAGTTGAAATCTAATCTCAGATATTTACTAGCTGCATGACCCTGGGTAAGTCATTTGATCGTGTTTGCCCCAATTTCTTCATCTGTCAAATGAGCTGGAGAAAGAAATGGCAAAGTTCTCCAATGTCTCTGCCTAGAAAACCCCAACTCACGGAGCATCAGACATGACTGAAAACAACTGAACAATGATCATCTTTTTTTGTTGTTGCACTCTAAACACCATGAAACTTTTTCATCTGACTCAAGCCCAAACCTCCAAAATGTGTGGTCCCCTATAAGAAATGGAATTCATTGATATAAGAGAATGTCTCTGCTTTTCTGTTTACAGGTATCCTTTCCAAATCATGGGGATTAAGGATATAGACCCCTGCATCCCCCATTTGGGAAATCTGCTTAAAGTTTTTTGACCCCTCCCTACCAGAGAAGGTCTGAATTGTTACTTTTTCTTTTATGAGGTGTTTACAATACTTTATTGTAAAATTTGGGTTAATTATTGGGTCATAGGCTATATAGTTTCTAAACTTTTCCTGTGTCATCTATTGGCCTTTGAATATCATCTGTAGCTTCTGCAAAACTCCCCCAAATTTCCATTTAATTTCTTATACCTATCTGTGATGTATGAAAACTTTCATGGGAAAGTTGCAATGTAGAAGGGATACCTGTATCTATATCTATATCTATATCTATATCTATATCTATATCTATATCTATATCTATATCTATATATCTATGATGCTTAGTACAATATTTTTGCACATAGTAAACATGTAATAAATGAATTTTTATTCATTTTTTCATTGCTTGATAGATGTAATGAAGAAGACAATTTTGATAAAAAATTCTCTTAAACATGAAGCAAAACATAAAATTCGAAGTCATACTCAATAAAGATGCTGAGCCCAGTGATGGCAAGTATGCTCCTTCCAATGTCCCAGTGGAGGAGAGATTCCTATAGAGGTTGACATTATCTATCTATCTATCTATCTATCTATCTATCTATCTATCTATCTGTTTTGTAGAAGATAGTGTGCTTGTTGTTTTTGTGCCTTGAATGCTACCAGGGACTGTTAAATGAGAGAGAGCAATGGCTACTTGAAAGCAGTTTGTATGGGGGTATAGAAGTCCACACAGTGGGGAAAAAAACCAAACCAAACCAAAACAACCAAACATCAAAAAAATCAATGTGAATGAAAGATTGCTTATTGCACACAAAATGATAGGTGGTTGAGCCAGCCATAGTCTACTGAATGACTCCATCAAGTACATGTATCTTCAAACTAGAAAAATGATTTACTTCCCTACTCAGTGATATCCAAGGACTTCTTATTGCCTCCAGGATAAAATATACCCCCCCCCCCTTTTTGGGAGTATGTATAGAACTTGTAAAGCCTTTTACAACCTGTTCCATTATTTTTACAGTCTTATAATATACAAATCTGTTTTACTGGATCATATTTATTTATTTATTCATTTATTTGTTTGCTTGTTTATTTATTTATTTTTAACTCTTACCTTCCACCTTAGAATTAATACTGTATATTGGTTCTAAGGCAGAAGAGCAGTAAGGGCTAGGCAATGGGTGTTAAGTGACTTGCCCAGGGTCACACAGCTAAGAAGTGTCTGAGGTCAGCTTTGAACCCAGAACCTCCCATTTCTGGATCTGGCTCTCAATATTTTACAGTTATATATTTCTCGCTTTCCTGCACTATGAAACAGTTCAATTGGACTTCTCTTCTCCTCACACATAGTACTACATCTCCCTTATTCCTGGCTCTTTTCTATACCTGGAATGTCCTCCCTCTTCATCTGAACCTCAGAATCCCTCAATTTCTTCAAGATGCGACTTAAAAGTTGCCTTTTATGTCAGCCTTCCCTATTTCCCCCAACTGCTAGGTCCTATTCTGAATAACTCCAATTTACATTGTATTTTCTCTCTTTTTACCAAAGGTACATACCTATCTCTTCCAAAAGAAAGTAAACTCCTTGACAATAGGGCTTGTTTCATTTTCTGATTTGTATCCAAAGGGCTTATCATAATTGCTGTCAATTAGTAGGCATTTAATGGTTGATGACTAATTCCTTGTTTGTTGATATATATTTTTCTCCATTCATCATTGAAGGAATTCAATTGATAGTTTCAGTTGGGAACAATCTTTTCTATAATATTTGTCATCTTACTAATGCTATTCTCTGATTTTTACCTGGAAATATATATGGGGCAGCTTGTAAAAGGCTTTAAAAGTCAAAAAAGGGAGTTTATATTTGGTGTCTGACACAGCAATATTTCATGTTTCTTATAAAATTAGGTTGATTGGATTGTAAGAGGCTAAGTCATGATATGCGTTGTCCTGTCATCTCTTGTCAATCTTAGTTTTCTTCATTCTATCATTAAAATGTCTCTCTATATTTGTTATTTATCGTTTTCTTTTTTAAAATTTAATTCTCCTCCCATTAGATGTAAAAACAGTTTGCAACATTTAAAAAAGAGTTTCGAGTCTCAAATTGTTTCCTTCCCTCCCTCTTCCCTTTGTCCCCTGCTGAGGTGGTAAGCAATATGATATACATTTTACGTGTACAATAATGCAAAACATCTCCCCATATTATTTCTTTTGTGAAAGGAAACTAAAATAAAATATATTAAGGAAGAAAGCAAAAAAAAAAAGTTTGCTTTGATCTGGATGCAGACTCCATCAGTTCTATGGAAGCAGATGGAATTTTTTAAAATCATGTCTTTTGGGATGGTTTTGGATCATTGTAGTGCTGAGAATAGCCAAATTATTCACAGTTGTTCATTGTACAATATTCTTGTCACAGTGTACACTGTTCTCCTTGTTCTGCTTACTTCACTGCTTCAGTTTGTGTAAGTCTTTCCAGGTTTTTCTGAGCTCTTCCTGCTTGTCACTTTTTACAGCATAATATATTCCATTAAAATCATAAAGTAAAACTTACCCATTCATATATACATATATGTATATATGTATATATTTGTTGATTGGTTGAATGATAATTGATTTAAAAAAATCTTTGTTAGCTTTAAGGACAGTTGTGGAAGTTAAGACCCTAAGGGTTAAGTTAAGACACAGAATAGATCTTGAGCATGAAAGTGTAAGGAAGACATATAAGTGAAAAAACAACGAGCTTTTGGAAAAGATTTCTGTCATCAACTGATTGTTTCAGTGCAAACAACGAAAGGCTTTTCTCAATAATTCTATATTCCTTCCAAAAATACCGTGTGAGTAAGGTAAACTGACTTATCTTTGTGCTATTTGTACTTCTACATTTAGATTTTCTTTCAAAGGCAGTCATAACTGATTATCAAAGGTTACATATGGTACAACTTAAAGGTTCAAACATACTAGCCTATCTTTTGGATATGGAAAGGCATGGGTTCTGGAGAGAGCAAATAATGAAAAGAAGCTGGAAACATTGACATATTTAAACCAAGATCTACATGCTCAATTTCACAACCCACTCTTTATAAAAACTTAGTATTATTTATTTGTTTGCTTGTTACATTAAAATATTCATTTAATTCTCTCCCTCTATCCCTCCCCTCTCCCCTTTAGAGAAGGCATCATTTGACAAAAAATATAAATATATGTAAAACTATGTCTTATTTCTATCTACCAATTCTTTCTCTGGAAGTCATTCTTCAAAGTATTTCTTTTGCTGCATATAATGTTCCCCTAGTTCTGTTTGTTTTACTCTTCATAATTTCATGTAAGTCTTTCTACGTTTTTCTAGAATTAACGTATTCATCATTTCATATGGTCCAGAAGTATTCCTTCAAAATCATATGTTACAACTAGTTTAGCCATTCCCCAGTTGATGGGCATCCTCTCAATTTCCACTTCTTTGCCACCACAAAGAGAGCTGCTAGAAATACTTTAGAATATATAGGTTCTTTTCCTTTTCCCCTGATCACCTTCGGAAATAAACCTAATAGTGTTATTGCTGGGTCAAAAGGCATACACAATTTTATAAATCTTATTTCTTCTTATGTGATAAATATTTTTGTTGACCATCTTTCAATACTTTCCCTGATGGTTATTAAATTTTTTTCAATAGATATCTGAAAGTGGTAAAAAAATTTCTATGAAAATAATTGTGATATGATGAGAAGAATACATATACACATCAAAAGTGTTCTTGATGATTGTATTGGAAGGGAATAAGCAGCCTTTTGTGACATTCCACAGTAGGTGATATCTTTACCATTTTACAACTGATAGAAAAGACAGAAAATGCAAGCTCTCATTGTACTTATTGTTTATTAGTTATAGTATGGATATAATTTATATACAATTTATATAATCATTTATATAAATTATAACATTCGACTTTATAGTAATTTTTCTTCTTCTTTCTTAAAAACAATAATAAAAAACACCAACACTCTATTTTCTGTCTTAGAATCCATATTAAATATTGATTCCACGGCAGAAGAATGGTTAGGATTAGGCAATTGGGGTTAAGTGACTTGCTCAGGGTCACCTAGCTAGGAAGTGTCTGAGGCCAGATTTGAACCCAGCAACCCCATTTGACCTGACTCTCTCTCCACTGAGTCACCCAGATGCTTCTATGACCATTTTTCTGTGGAATACACTCACACACATACACACATATAATATGGAGAGTTCTGGCATAGCATTTTGCATGTACTACCAGTTATGTAGACAAAGTCTTCATACATTGCAGAGGTTGAGGGCTAGGATAGAAGAACCCAGGAAAATCTACCCAGAAGAACTATTTTCTCTCCACTTCTTTTTGTTCCTGACTGTTGGGCTTTTTAGGATATAATATATGTACATGGTTTGTCTACAGCAAATTTAGGTTTGATTATAAATAATCTTTATTGGTTTTGATTCCTCCCACTGATCATCTTGGACTGCTTTAGAACATGTCCACAGTCATCTTTGTAGGGTTTTGCCATTTTTGAGGAGGAGCTCACTGTTTGCTCTCCAGAAGCCAGCTTTCTGCCAAGTGCTGGATGTTCTGCTGAGTTTATTCTAGATAAGCTCTTCCTCTTTCATCCCCTACCTTCATCACTCCCTAAATAATCTACTATTCAAAGCTATTGTGCTAAATTGATTTTATATATTAGAAGGAGCAAAGGAGAACATAAAAGGGGAAACCAGTACATTCCATGGTGATGGATAATGGGAAGGAGAACAGTCAATCATTTTCTGGCTACATGGGACAGGAAGGGTCTTCCTGCTTAGGTACTAGTAAAGGGGCCATTTATCAGTGCTTCCTTTTCTTTTCTTGGATTTTCTAGAAAGAGAAGTGTTGCTAAGTGGCAGTTTCATTTAAATCAGATTCCCTCCCATTTAAGGGCAGATAGGGGGTGCAGAGGCTAGAGTGCTAGCTCTAGGCAATGATTCCCAAAGTGGTGCTACCGCCCCCTGGTGGGTGCTGCAGCAATCCAGTGAGGCGGTGATGGCCACAGGTGCATTTATCTTTCCTATTAATTGCTATTAAAATAAAAAAAATTAATTTCCAGGGGGCTAAGTAATATTTTTTTCTGGAAAGGGGGCAGTAGGCAAAAAAGTTTTGGAACCACTGCTCTAGAGTCAGAAAGACTCATTTTTCTGAGTTTGAGTCTGACTTCAGATACCTACTAATTGTGTGACCCTGGACAAGTCCCTTAGCCCCTTTGCCCACATTTTCCTCATCTATAAAATGAGCTGAAGAATGAAATGGCAAACTACTCCAGTACTTTTACCAAGAGGTCCCCAAATAAAGTCACAAAGAATTAGACATGACTTAAATGACTGAACACCATTCCCCACATGCCTTGCAGCTTACTTTTTTTAAACATTTAATAATTTTTATTTTTCTAGAAAAGTTAACATGGTTACATGATTCATGCTCCTACTTTCCCCTTCACCCCCCAAGCTCCCCCCACCCATAGCTGATGTGCATTTCCACTGGTTTTAACATGTGTCATTGATCAAGACCTATTTCCAAATTGTTGTTAGTTGCATCGATGTGGTTGTTTCGAGTCCATATCCCCAATCATGTCCGCCTCAACCCATGTGTTCAAGTAGTTGTTTTTCTTATATGTTTCCTCTCCTGCAGTCCTTCCTCTGAATGTGGGTAGTATTCTTTTCCATAAATCCCTCAGAATTGTCCTGGATCATTGCATTGCTGCTAGTACAGAAGTCCATTACATTCTATTTTACCACAGTTTATCAATCTCTGTGTACAATGTTCTTCTGGCTCTGCTCCTTTCACTCTGCATCAATTCCTGGAGGTCTTTCCAGTTCACATGGAATTCCTCCAGTTTATTATTCCTTTGAGTGCAATAGTATTCCATCACCAGCATATACCACAATTTTTTCAGCCATTCCCCAATTGAAGGGCATACCGTCATTTTCCAGTTTTTTGCCACCACAAAAAGCACAGCTATAAATATTTTTGTACAAGTCTGTTTATCTATGATCTCTTTGGGGTACAAACCCAACAATGATATGGCTGGATCAAAGGGCAGGCATTCCCTGCAGCTTACTTTTACATGGTTCTCATGGTTTTTCTTAATGCAAGGGTTAGAGAGAAAATAAGTTGAGGAATCCTGATGCCACTACATTTCTCTCTTCCTCACATTAGAAAATGGGTTGGTAATTCTCAAAATTCTTCCCATCTCACGTCTCTTTATCTTTTCCCATTCCAGAACCATCCTAGAACCAGTCCCAGTCACCTCTTCACACACAGCCTCTTGTAGGTTCTCTCTAAAATATCTGGTGGCATGTGTTGTAGGACTGGAAGATCTTGCAAAGGGTGGGCTACGTACAGGATCATTGAGGTCACTGAATTTTCCTCATTTTCCAGGTGAGGAAATTGAGGCCTGCAGAGGTTAAACAACTCTCCTGAAGTGATAAGTATCTGAGACTAGATATGAAACTGAGATGAACATTTGTGTTAAGAACTTTAAAAGATTGTGGAGGCTTGTTAAAATACTCTGCTTACAGAAATATTTATTACCTCAAATGCCAACCAGCATCTAGCCAGCTTGCTAGATAAAAAAAGAAAACAATAAAAACACGTCTTATTGCCTGCACAGCTTGATATAATGGAAAGATCAGAGCTCAGAGTTCAAAAACCTTAACTCAATTGGCTTTTACATTTACTAGATGGGTGACCTGGGGCTCAGCTTCCATTTTTTTTTTAATCTTTAAAATGAAGGTAATAGATACTTGAACTACCTACCTGACAGAGTTGTTGTGAAGAAAGTACTTTGTAAACCTTCAGGGATTATATAAATGTGCACCATTTTTATGCCCCACGGGTGGACAATGGGGTGCCATTATTATTGCCAGCTTATTATTATTATTAATATTATTATTATGCATAAAGTATAAATTTGAGGAACCCAGTGTTCCAGGTTCTTTCTGTTTCTTTCACTTTTTTGGGGGGGGTAGGGAATACATGTTAATTTGATATGAAATAAAAAGCAGAAGCTAAAAGCACTAAATATTTAGGAGTGGACATCTATTTGGCACTAAAAATCTGGTTTGAGGAAAAATGAAATGATCTATGGTATTGCACTGTTATTGGGGAGTCTTAGTGTTGACGCCACATCTCCCTGGATTCTGTTTTACCCATTTATGTTCTAGAAGTTATTGAATATTGTTGTACTGAAGAAAAATGTTCAGTAAAAAATGTTCCCTGAATTTATAATAATAATAGCATTTATATTGTGTTTTTAGGTTTGCAAAGTACTTGACAAGTATCTTCTCATTTTCTCTTCACAGTTATCTCTATTTTACAGATGAGGAAACTGAAGCAGGCAGAAGTTAAGTGACTTAACCGGAGTTACCCATAAGTGCTTGAGGCTAGACTTCTATCCAGAGTACCACCTAGCAGTTTCTGAATGAGAAACTAATAATAATAATTAAAATTTATATAGATCTTACTTTGTGCCTAGCACTGTGCTAAGTATTATCTCATTTGATCCCTAAGACAATCCTAGGAGGTAGGTGCATTATTATTCTTATTTTACAAGTGAGGAAACTGAGGCAAACAGAGGTTAAGTGTCTTACCCAAAGTCACACAGTGTCTGAGCTTCATGTCTTCCTGACTCCAGGTTCAGTGTCCCATCCATGGCACCTCTTAGTGGCTTCTGAATGAGAAAGTAATAATCAAAGAATAATAGCTAATATTTACATAGTACTTACTATGTGCCTGACGCTGGGCTAAGTGCTTTACAATTATTTTCTCATTGGATCCTTACAGCTACCTTGGGAGTTAGATACTGTTATTATTCCTTTCTTACATATGAGGAAATAGACAAAAAGAGATTAAGTGACTTGGCCAAGGTCACACATCTATAATGTGTATGAGTCTGGATTTGAACTTGGGTCTTCTTGATTCCAGGTCTAGTGCTTTATCCATGACTACCTAGCTGCCTCTGAAGTAGAAAGCATGAACTGTTTACTGTGGGTTAGGCATGGTGCTAAGCAATGAGAATCCAATGCTAAAAGTAAATAGTACTTGCCCTCAAGGAGCTTGCATTCTGATTGAGAAAGAAAATACATGTAGGAAACCTCTCTTTGTAGCTCTTTGGGATCTTTTACTTGATTGCCCCAGGTTGGACCATTTGCATTCCTTTTTCCTATTCTCTTCTTCATCATTTATTTCTCCTCCCATGCCACTTCTATGCTCCATGATCAGCTTCCTCATTCCTCTTGCCCAGTCATCGTATCTCCCTAACCCACCTGAGTGAATGAGCAGGAATGAATGATGGAGGCTAGAGCTATCCAAGCCCTTTAAAATTGTTATTAACTGAGTCATCTCTATAAAGTTCTCTAATCTGGCAGTTCAGCATTGTGAATTTAGCCTCTAGAGTCATTCAAGTAATATTCTTAAAGGAGTCAGTACAAATGTGTCAGATTCCATTAGGATGGACCAATAGCTCCCATGATGGACCGTTTATAATACTTAATGATGAAAAGAGCACTTGGGGTCACCAGGCTTAGGTTGGAGTCCAGGATCTTCTACTTAGAGGCTGTGTGACCATGAAGGAACTGTTTATCTTGCTTCGTTTTGGTTTCTCATCTGTAAAATGGGAATAAAAATATCTGCTTTGCATACATCAGTGGGTTGCTGTGTAGACCATAGAATTATAGATTCAGAACTAGAAGGGGTCTTGGCAAACTTCAGTCTAGCACCCTCATTTTATAGAAGAGAAGACAGGCTCAGAAAGGTTCAGTTGCTTGTCCAAAGTTTTAATTAAGACAATATATGTGGAAGCATGAATAAAACACTATAAGTCCTTTATAAATTATAAAGTGAATAGTTAGGTGCACAGTGAATAGAGTGTTGGGCATCGAGGCAAGAAGACTCATCTTTCTGAGTTCAAATCCGATCTCAGATACTTACTAGCTGTGTGACTCTGGGCAAGTCTTTTTTTTTAAATTAAATAATTTTTTATTTTTAGAAAAATTTTCCATGGTTACATAAGTCATATTTTTACTTTCCCCTTCACCCCCTCAACCTCCACCCCCCTCCACTGTAGCCAATTCGCATTTCCACTGGCTTTATTATGTGTGGTCAGTCAAGACTTATTTACACATTATTGATAGTTACATGGGTGTGGTCTTTTCAGGTCTACATCCCCAATCATGTCCTCATCAACCCAAGTGTCCAAGCAGTTGTTTTTCTTCTGTTTCTACTCCTGTAGTTCTTCCTCTGAATGTGGGTAGTGTTCCTTTCCATAAATCCCTCAGAATTGTCTTGGGTCATTACATTGCTGCTAGTACAGAAGTCCATTATATTCGCTTTTACCACAGTATATCAGTCTCTGTGTATGATGTTCTTCTGGCTCTGCTCCTTTCACTCTGCATCAATTCCTGGAGGTCTTTCCAGTTCACATGGAATTCCTCCAGTTTATTATTCCTTTGAGCACAATAGTTTTCCACCACCAACATATACCATAATTTTTTCAGCCATTCCCCAATTGAAGGGCATACCCTTGCTTTCCAGTTTTTTGCCACCACAAAGAGCACAGCTATAAGTATTTTAGCCTTATTTGCCTCAGTTTCCTCATCTGTAAAATGACCCAGAGAAGGAAATGGCAAATTGCTCTAGTATTTTTGCCAAGAAAACCCCAATTCATGAAGAGTCAGACATGACTGAAACACCTGAAGGACAACAAAAGCCATAAAATACTCCAGAATGTCCTTATTATAAACTTTTTAGAATCATTAGTCTAATTAGGTTAATTACAGTACTGTGCTATGAGAATCACCTAGGATATATATTAACCTTAATGCCATTTCATCTTGGGAAAGCAATAGTTTTACATTTGCCTTCTATTGACCCTACCCGGAACAAATGAAACTGGATTACATTTGTTTCTCCATATTTAGTTAGTTATTTTTTGGTTGAGTGATAGATTTTGTCCCGTGTGTATTTCTTCTTTTTTTATTTTAAATACCATGTGGGTTTTAATAATATATACTATTCCAAGGAAATGCTTAAAAGTTGCATTTATTAAATGAACACATTGAAATGTTTGGTACAGTGGTTGTTGATTTGGGCAAGTCATTCATTTTGAAAAAAAAGATTATCCTCACTCAGGCACAAAGGAAAGTGTGGTTGAAAATGAAAACAATTCCAATAACTGACAAAGTATTGTTACAAAACAGCCTTATTAATCCTCAGAAAATAAGCAAAGACTGTCTCTTCAGAGGGACCTAGAAGCTGGAAATATTATTATTGTTTTGTCCACAGCATGGAGAAACTCCTCAAAATGGGAAGAACAATAAGAAGACCAGTAAAAAACAAACAAACAAACAAAACAAACTGCTGCTACTTTTTACTGTGAAGAAAAACAAATGTTGTTCTCAGCAATAAAATGCAGAGTGGAGTGCTGAGGAGTAGAAAAAAGCAATTTTTATTGATGAAATTTAGTTTTTTATTGAAGGTTACATTTGTCGTATACTCACTAGTTGTGTGACCATGGGTAAATCACTCAACTCTGCCTCTGTTTCCTCGCATGTAAAATGGAGAAGGAAATGGCAAATCACTTCAGTAACTTTGCCAAGAAAATACCATATAAGAGTCAGATATGGCCGAAAGGAACGACACCACTACCACCAGGCAGTCAGTCAACAGATATTTATTAAGATCCTACTATATTTTACATACTGCTATTACACTGGGCTACAATGAAAGGCAGAAATCAGGCTTTATTCTTAAGGAGTTCACAGTGTGATGGAGGAAATGACATGCAAACAACTATTTACAGATAATATATGGACAAAATTAATTGGGGATAGTTTCAGAGGGAAGGCACTAAAATTAAGAGGTGGGAATGAATTCTTGAAGAAGGTGGACTTGAAGGAAATCTGGGTAGCTAGGAGGCAGAGATGGGAATGAATGTTCCAGATATGGGAAATAGCCAGTGAAAATTCCTGTAGTTAGGAGGTGGAGGGCAGTGTTTCATGAAGGGGACCAGATTATGAAAGACTTTGAAAGCCAGACAGAGAACCAGATCTGGAGATGAGAGGTCCTGTTTTCAATTCTTGCCTCCAATACTTCCTAGCTTGGTGATGCTGGGCAAGTCATTTAACTGCAATTACCTAGCCCTTACCACTCTTCTGCCTTGGAACCAATACTTAATATTGACCTATTACCTAATGGATTAAAAAAAAGGAAAAAGTAAGATAGAGGGTTTTATAGTTGATCTTGGAAGTAATAGAGGATTTCCTGGAGGGGGTTGGAGTTTACTGAATAGGGGGATGATATGGTCAGACCTGTGTATTAGACAGCTTCATTTGACAGCTAAATATGGTTTGTAGTCTGAAGAGATTGGAACAGGGAGACCAACCAAGGTTACTGACTAGTTCCGGCAGAGATGGTGAGAGACTGTGTCAGGGTGGTGACAGTTGTCAGAGAATGGGGCATATATATCAGAGATACAGGGTAGAAACCTCAGGACCATGGACAGAATTATTCTAGGTGAGCCCATAAGATGAGCATCTTTATCAGTTTATAAAACATAGTCCTAAATTTTTTGGGGGCATTAAAAAAGACTGTTGGGCCTGGAAATCTTGTCCCTTTTGAGGGAATTATGAATGCTGGTGAATATAATTATACACAGAGAAGCAGAATTGTTCTAGAACTAAAGAAAAGACCTCAAGAGATTTGGAATACTATGATGTAGTCTTGCGCCAAACCACATTGCATGAAAAGTTAAGAAAATTAACTAAGAGATGGCAATAAACATGCTTTGTTGGCTTTGATATAAACTTTAATGCTCTGATATAAACTTTAATGAAAATCTGTAGACTAGGATCAAAACTAGACTTGAGAAAACAGCCTGTTTATCAACAGTACATTTAATATCCAATGTGGCAAAAGTGTGCTTTCATGATGAAGAATTAAATATGCGCCAAAATCATGTGAAATTTTTGACTGTGTTAAAAAAGTGATTGTTATAAAAGCATATTTTGCAAAAGACAAAACTTTTAAGATGTAAAAATTGTATTTTTAAAAATTAGTTTCCATTTTTTAGAAAACCGAGAAACAAAGTGATTGACTAAAGGTTAAATAGCAAATCAATGATAGAAATAGAAGGGAGATCTTAGAGTCTATAGCTTTTGGGGCTACCTTGGAGCAGAAAGCCATCAACTTGGTGTAAGAGCAATAGAAAGTTACAAAGTATGGCAGCCCAGACACTTGATAGAAATTTAATCCATATAGGTGCTACGAAAGTTTTAAGATACAAACCAATACATTTAGTTGATTTACTTTATTCCAATTAATTTGCACGGTTTTTTTGTACACGTTAAGTTTAGATATAAAGGTTAATAACCAGTGGTATATTTTATGTTAGAATGAACGTGGACACTGATGTGTGGAAAATAATTTTTGTTATCTAGATCTAGCTTTCTCCGCTGGGTGCATTCTGTGGGTATTTAATAAATACTACTTATTTACTGCAGGAACTCCATTCCATGCATATTTCATTTGATGAGGAATAGAATTAAATGTTTTTTTGCAACTATCCACTCCACTGGAAGGTCCCATAATCAGACACATTCTTAATGGTTTTCAGGAGAAAAATATATATTTGTCTACAGAATTTAACTTGGGTAGGGGGAAAAGCAAGGACTTGAAGATACCAACATCACACTTACTTTTTTTTAAAGCAAACAGTTTATTTGCAAAAGTATAATGTTAATGAGATACAGTATAATTAATAGAAATCAACCAATTTGATCATATTTTAATACATTATTCTAAATGCAACGCATTGTAGTTTAAAGCCCTGTGACATTAGTTCTAATATTATAGCAACCAACTAACATTTCAGTTAATAAATAACTGTGAATACAGCCATATGTTCAGTTTATTTTCCTTAGTTTATCATGAATTACAATTTCATTTTGATTTGGGTCATAAAAGTGATAAATACTTGTTTCTACATTTTTCATGCATTGCTTGCTTATTTAATTAATCCTGAAAAGCTTCCAAACACATACCAGGGTGAGTTATATAAAATTAAGTATATTTTCATCCTTTTGACTTGACACCCTTTACAATGAAAGATTAACATTCTAACTTTGCTTAAATTTGATATACATTGCCAAATTTATTGTTTATCATATTTGATGTATTTTCTTCAAAGGCTCCAGACATTAGTAAAGTACAGCTGCTAGGTTTTTGGCTTAGCACAACATTTTTTTTTCTGGATTTCAAAAATCAATTCCATTTTTGTCAAATGAAAGGTAGTACATTATCACCTCTGCAAAGACGGGTCATCCAAAAGAAAATGAGGAACACTGGGTAAGAGTAAGTCAAATCCATTGGACACTTGGCTATATAGAAATTGTTATTGCTGTTAGTATTGATAATTGATATTTACAACAATAAACCAGTAGCTACAGAATATCAGCTGAGGTGGTTGAAGTTAGGGACATCAAGAAGGTGGTCTTGTCTGATGGTACTCCTACTACTGTCTTGGTAGATTGTTCATTTTTGAACGTGGAGACTAATGATGGGGAAATGATTGTTTGGAGCTGAGTGGGAATGGTAGGAGTGATGACATTCGTACTCTCCATTCTGCCAAGCTCCTGTCTTACATTGATCTATTTCCTTCCCTACAAAGACAATGTCTGGGTAGTTAAAAGTAACTCACCTATTCTACTTTGGTATGGTGAGAAATGTCACAGAACTGAATAATTTAGCTATTAAGGGGGGCAGAGTCTCACAAAAACTTCACAATCTACTACCCTTCTAATTTCTCTAAATTCTTCTTAGCAGGATTGAATTCATTGGGCCTTTCATATCAAGCTATAAACTGTTGTTTCAATTTTTTTCTTTGCTCAAAGGGATCCCTCTTCCCTTAGCCCTTGACATATCTTTTGAAAATAAAGTTGTAGAACCAGTTGCTATGATTATTGACTGAAGGTTTTTATAGATATATATGTATATATATAATATATATATGAAAATATAAGTGCTAGAAGATATATTTGAGATGAAGTGAGTTAAATTAATCTTATAATGTTTTCCCGAAGATAACTGTGTCTTTCTAATAATCTTCTCATCACTAAACTAGTTAGGAAAGACAATTGGTGAATCTGGTGAAAGATGTGTTGTATATGTGTATTATGAAAAATAATACATAATCATTGGCTTTTAAATGGATTGGATTATGGTCTGCAGAATTCAAACTGTGGTCTGTTATGGCAACAGGATGGCGAAAGTAAAGCTTATTTTAATTTTTGATCTTCATTTTGGGATCTTCAGGCAACTTATTAATAACATTTTACCTGTTTTCACAATGTGAAACAAGTGCAATGACTGTGCCTGGACAGAAATGCTCTCTAGTTAGTGAGGTGAGATTAAATTCCAGACAAATGAGGATTAGGATGGAGATTGTGGAGGGAATGTTGGGTTTGGAGTCAGAAGACCTGGGTGTGAATTCTGTCTTTTTCACTTAAAATTTTTTGTGAAATCCTGGGCCTCAGTTTCCTCATGTGAAAAAAATGAGGGAAATAGACAATATGATCTCTAAGGTCCTTTCATATTTAAAATCCTGTGATCTTAAATAACTCACTTTTATTCTACAGTTTATCTCTATATTTCAAATCTCTATTGAAATTCAACATATGGTAGCCTGGGAACATATCTATGAAACATGCTGAAAGGAGATGAGTGATTTGCTCAAGGTTACAGAATTAATTGACAGCAGTGATACAAAGTATAGAAATATTGATTTTTTTGATAGTCCATTATTTAAAACATTTCCTTTTAGTGTAAAGACTTAGGGCAGTCTGATTGCCTCTCTGAGAACATTTAAATGTGTTCTCCCTCTCATCCTCTATTCTCCCAAACACACAGCATCTCTTTACTGTTATAACTTTTGACAAAATAAACAAGTCTTCAGTAGAGAAGTTTTACTATTCAGGGATGCTTGGGCTATCTTTGTGCTTAATAATTCTACATTTTTCCATTGCATACTCTTAAAGAGGAAGGTAAGGATCATTTTTATGGTCAGGCATAATTCCTTTGTGTTTTTGCTGGTTTTTTCCTCTCTGATCTCTCTTCTGTAGTGCTCTCCTGGGACAGGCACTATGCACTTCATTAATAAGAAGAGATTAAAGGAAAAAGCCTCGGTCTCCTAATACACATGGATAATTTGGTGTCATCCACCAGGCAATAGACCCCTGCTGCAGAGATGTCATTAGAAAGGTACAATTTCATTACTTTTTACTGGCAGAGCCTTGAGTAAAATACAAAATATGTTACCTCATATGCAAAAAAATTATAACCTAACACAACTTATGTGTTCATTTGCATCATACCTCTAAAATATTAGAATTTAAGAAAGACATTTTTATGGTTTTTATATTTGTAACATTTTCCCTTAATTCATGCCCTTATAAAATATGAAGCAGAATACATCTACTAAAACAAAATTATTTTTCTTATCAAGCCTCAAATGTGTTGAAAACCAAAGTCATGCACCATTTTTCTTCTCTCATTTGATGAATGAAGTCGCTGTGTTTGTATTTTTCATGCACGCGGAAGAATGTATAAAAAATATAATATAGAAGAATGTTGCTAAAAAGCGATTGCCTTCAGACAAATCATTATGATGTAAGTTTTTTTTTTTTTTGGAAGGGATCAGGGAATCTGTTAACTCTGGCCGTTTAACCTAGTTTATTGCTGAATTGGCTTATCTACTGGTAGTTGATATCTGGGCCTATAATAGGAAAATACAACCACTGATATTAAGCCCCTTTGATGGTGGAGTATTCAGGCATTTGGCAGAGCAGGCAAATATAGCCCTCAGGTGACTTTCACATTTGTCCCTATAGAAAACAGTGCCAAGCAAGTAACTTGGAGCTAGAGAAGCGAATTATTGGCCAAGTAGAGCTCGACCCTTGGTGCTTATCCCAAGGATCCCTAGAACCTAGGCAAGCACTATTACCAAATGCCAATGTCACTACCCGGCCAGTTGCATTGGCATTACCTTTCTCAGGCAGCTTCACAGCTTTCCTAGCACCGAAGAGAATCAGGTTTAATAATGGTCCATTATCTCACTGCCACAGACACACAGCTGCCATTAACGCTAAAAAGTACTTCTCAGTTGGAGCTTTGCTTGGGAGAGGCGAGCTCTTGGTTATCAGCTATTTACAAGCTACCCCTTGCAGTGATGGGTTTTTGCTTCACTTCTACTGGGTTTTGTTCAGCAAAATTGACATTTGCAGCTCTTTGTTATAGATTAAAGCCTATACAGTTAAAACTATATGAACTGGGGTTTCCAGAGAACTCAATACTGACATAAAGCAGAAGCAAAAACAAATAGAAAACTATTTATATACATCCTTATAACAAAGAAACGAGTCTGTAAAAAATCCATTAAATAGACTTCTCTTGGGTTATCCATAACAATTCTACAAATGAAAGGTCAGTCATCTAATCATCTTTGCATGCAGAACATTCTGATGTTTTCATTTTCATCTGGTCCCAGTTTCTTCCTGAAGCCTCTTCCTTCTCAATTTCTCTTACCCATAAGACATTATACTTGTAAAGTGATGATTCACTGAATGGATGAGAAATGAGGGGGACTTTCTTATCGGTCAGACTGAGTAGGACTCTTGCTCAAGACTAGCCTGGATCAATTAATGTTTTTGCTATGGACACGGCTTAGGCGAGGAGAATTTAATTATCAACAAGTCAGAATTAATATGTTTCTGTTATCAAAAATATCTCTTATCTAGTGGTTAAATACAGTTAACCAAAGTTAATAACAAACAAATGAAAACCCCAGATTTTCCAATAAATTAAAAAGAAAGATGGGTAAGTGTGGTTAAAGTTGAGATGACATAAATGAACATACCACAGTTTATTTATGTAAGTGCACTGAAAACAGATTAACCTTTGTTTCCTTTGATAACAGAATCCACATTTCATTGTTCTTATATTATTAGGTTGTAATATGGGAGCATACCAATTCCCATAAGAGCCTGACAGTGTGGTGAGGCTAAATTTTAATAAGTGAACCTCAAGATTTAGATGTTTGATCAGATGGTCACAGAAAATGACATGTACAGTATTTCAGAATTTGTCTGGACCTTGGACTTTTCAGATGAGATATCATATAAGAGGGAGGTGACATTTGCATTGTAAAAGATGGGTATGTGTAATATCACTCAGAGCCATTTGTGATGACCCATCTACTTTTAAAAGCCTTTTAAAAATATCATTTTGCTAGAGAACAGTTTTTTAAATTTCTTCTTTGAATCTGATGAATCTATATTTTACTGTACATTTCCATTGATAAATCTGCAAAGAATGCTTAATACAGTGAAACAGCCTAATTGGGACTGACAACAGCCCATCATGTGTCAAAGAACAATCAGATAAATATGTCCATAGGTGCTTTACAGGCAAATCTCAACTGTCAATCTGCTCTTTAAACACCCATACTTCCGGTTCACTATTGTCTGCTAATAAATGGAGATAGAAGTAAATGTTTGTGCATATTTTATTTGGGAATATGCTCAGTGATACTTTTTTAGAATTTGGTTTATAATCTGCTGCAGGTCTCCTTCTCACCTAGGCAGGGAGAAGGAGGGTTCTGACATTTAGAAATTAAGGACTCTGACATAAAGCAACCCAGAAATTGCTTCCTCGTTTGAAAACCAGAAGACCTGCACACACCTGATTTATAACAAATCTGTTTCTTTAATGGGTGGAAGGAAATCTGAGGGGTCTTCTCTGCTTTCAGTGCTACTCGATAGTCATACTGAAGACAACACTTCACTGGATGGATCTTTTCCCTTCTTTTCATCCCCCCTCTCAACATCAATTGCGTGCACTAATCCAGGTTTCAGGATCAGGTCGTCGGTTTCTACCTGACTTCTGTTGTCATCCACCTCCATGTAGGTCCCTTTAGTTTGCTGAGAAGTCTTACTGAAGGCCTCTTTAAAACGGCGTTTAAGTTCTACATCAGGACAGAAGACATACTCATAAAGGCCACCAGCAAGGACAGCTCCAATTATTGGTCCTACCCAGTAGATCTGTGGAAAGATGGAATAACTTAAAGCTGTTGAAAATTATTATTACCCCCCAAAACCAATTGAATATAGAATTGACTAGGTAAGGTAAGATTACTGCATTAGAAGAAAATGCACATATGAGCTGCATAGAAAATGTAAGGCATACAATAATCCACCTCCATCCATAGACCTCTGAGTAAATTTTAAAGCAGAGAACTAGAAAGAATCTTCCTTTCTTCCATTCCTCTTCTTCTTCTTCTTTTTGCTTTTTTCCAATTCTTTTCTTATTATCTTAGTTCTCTAAAGTCAGAGTACTTTTTTCTTGGCTGTATTGAAAACCATACATATGTTATGAATTCTTCACTTGAACTTGAAATAAATACAAAAGAATTTCCAGGGGTGTTTTTATTCTTCCTTAGAGTTGCCAGTCTTTTACTGGTTTTCTCTGGGGTCATGTTCATAGTACAGACTTGACAATATTTGGATTTAGCTATAAAGCACCTCACTGAAAATTTATAGAAGGAAACATGAGAAGGATAACTAGAGAGCAATACATTTTTCACCCATTATTTTCCCAAGTTTTGGCCAATTAGTTTTATTTGAAAATGTCACAATATTTTCATTCTTGTTTTTGTTCAATTTCTTAGTATAAAATTGAATAGTCTTAGTTCTTTAAAAATACAGTAGCTAGCATTTCGATAACATTTAAAGCTTTCAAAGTGTCTTACAAATATTATTTTATGCTCAGAACAACTTTGGGCAGCAGGTGCTATTATTATTATTCCCATTTTAAAGATGAATAAATTGAAGCAGATAGAGGTTAGATGAATTGCCCAAGGTCACACAACTAGTAAGCATCTAAAGCTAAATTTGAATTCAGCTCTTCCTGATTCCAGGTCAAGTGCTTTATCCATGGTACCACTAGATTCTTTTAACAATGGGGAACATATATCCAAAAGGCTGAGATAAACTATGTTTTTTTTGGGTGGGGGGAGGCTTGCCATTTATGGAAAAGTAGTTGCAAGGGACATAGACATCAGTTAACCAAAAGATCATCTGTGGGCTGAAATGAAGATTTCTGATGAACTGAAATTCCCTCCTTGGAGTCCACCCCTATGGCAGACTGTTAAGCAATGTTTGGATACTTTTTTCTCTTTCTGAAAAGACATAGTCAAATGATGTTCACTGAATAAATACAGGAAAATTTCTTTATACAACTTTCTCACTGCAAAATACAAACCAAATTCCAACTTTAAGCCCTAGCTGCAGCAAACATGATCGACTGAACTATGGGCATAGTGGCTGTGGGACTGGGTTCTTTATCTTATGTTGTAAGAGAGTTTATTTTCTTTGTTCCCTTTCAAAGGGGGAAATAAGAACCCTTTCCTAAATGCCTTGGCTCTGTGTTTCTTTGGTAAAAACTCATTTGATTAGTAAGACTGATTGTAAGTACGACTAGTTTCAAAAAGAACCAGGACTCAGCTGACTACGTAAAGATTGTTTTTTTTTGCATTTATGCAAAAAGATAACTTGATTTTGAAAAAAATTATATATTTTGTAAAGAAGATATTTATCTGTTTTTAATTATAGTAAATTCTTCCTTTGAAATGGATTTAAATGTCAGTGGTCCTTTTTTAAAACACATTTTTACATTTTCTCTGGGTAGAAGAAATTCTCAGGAGAAGTTCAATCAGCAATGGTCTTAGACTATGGACAGAGAGAGCAAGATACAAAACAGCCAATTCTTTTAAAATATATATATATATATGTATTTAAAACAATTATGACTACTTTTGCATAACTTCATTGCCTACTTTCCTGATGTCCATTCAAGTTTCTAAACTCGGTGTTTAGTGGGGCTGACTGGATTAGGCACTCCAGATTTTAATCTTGCGTAGGGTTAGTTTCTAAGAGTTCTGCATGGTCCTTGGGCTTTTTTCAGACATGTTTTAAGGGGCCTATCCAAATAAAACTAATTAAGTTAGAAAACAGAAAACCCTTCTGACTTGAAGTGGTACTACCATGCTCTTTTTAGCCACCAAACTGAATATCTTCTTTAATCACACACATATGTACATATATAAAATCATATTATATGTAATATATAAAAATTATATATATATATGTACAATTAAAAAAACCATGGTTTCATGATAACAGTAAAGTTACATTGTATATTCTACATGATCTGATTGCTGTTGGGATGCTTACAGTTCCCATATGATTAATTGGATTTATGCTCTGGTAAACAAAGAAGGTAAACATGTCTAGCCTGGATGATGTTTTCATGTGTATGCCTTTCCAAAGGTATACTTTTTTTTTCTTGCTGAGCAGGATTTGTTTTCATTTACTTGAAAAACTAACCCACCCTATTCTCTCATTTTTTAATTTGCTTCAAATAGGCCACCTACAAGTGTGCACTAAATTCTGCCACACAGCCCATCACACACAGCACAAAGAAGCAGGACATTTATAAGATCCTTCCTGCAGGCATAGAACAGATGTAAGATGGGATGTTTTGCAGCAGATCTGTGCTAGTATTTCCCTCGTCTTTATGGAAGATGCCATAAAAGGGAAAAAATACAACAATAAACAAATGAGAAACAAGCAATTGGTCATTATTCTCAGCTATAGAAAGACAGTAACACAATAAACACATTTACCCAGTGGTTTTCCCAATTTCCCATGATAACAGCAGGTCCAAAAGATCGGGCAGGATTCATGCTGGCACCAGTGTAATTGATCTATGGGAAAAATGAAATCAACTTCAGGCATTATTAAAATAGGATTATGACTATCGCCATTCACAGCCACTTGATACCATTAGTCAGCCCACTTGAAGGTTTCTGGTTATTGGTAGGTATATCAACATTCCTTATGATAAAATTAACAAAATTATCCCTTAAAATGAAGGAAGAGTAAGTTAAATACAAAACAAGAATGACTTTAAAACACATCTTCAGCCTAGTTCTAAGGAGAGGGCAAATGAAATGGATCAATTATTTAAATAGAGTTGGAAACTTACAGCAAATAAATGTCCAATTGCAACGGAAAATCCAATTGCTAAAGCTATTGAACCAGTGACATCAGTTCGTTTTGAATCACAGCTGGCAAAAATTGTAAACACCAATTGAAATGTGATTATCAACTCCACTAGGAGCCCATGACCAGCTGTAAGATTTCCATGGACCTAAAATGAGAAAAATAATACCTTCTTAGAAGAAGTATGCATTTTACACAGCAAAGTATTAATACAAATAAGCATGTTTTATCAGAGCTAGAGACACTGGTTACACTCAAGATGTTTTTTTACATTATGAAGAAAAAAAACACACTATATTTCTATTCATTTTTGGCATTTAGAGGCAATTCCCAATGACCAAATAGAGTATATACTAAATGCCCCATCTTACAAAGGAAACCAGTTTTGCTGAACTTAAACTTGAAAAACCATTTTTGAGAGCATTGTAATTTCATAATGCGATTAGAAATTCATTAATTAGGTTTAAATTAATTAATTTCTATTTCAATTAAATTTTAAGCAGTGTGAGGCTCTAGTGGATTTTTAATCAGCCGAGGTGCTGGGCTAACAAATGATATTCCTTATCAGCTTAGAACAAAGCTGGGATGTAAACACTAATACTTTTTTTTTGGGTAAAAGAATCAGAGTATTCTAATGGAAATGAAACGAATTTCTCCCCAATAATTTCTTCCTCCATCCCTCATCTAAAGAATATATATGTATGAAACAAATCTTATCCCAAATCTATAGTCAAGAGAGAAAAGAGGGATGGTGGAGATTGAGGGAAAAAATGAAAGCTTTGAACACTTCTGAATTCAACAGAGTTTGAAATCACTTCCTACCCCCCAAAGATTTCATATTGATACTGTCAGTTTTCCAGAACACTTTCTCACTGGTGCTAATAATTATCTAGTTTCCCCAGTGAATAGCTATTCCCTGGGACTAAATTAGTCACTTTGGGGAAGCACTTTCAGGCTGCCTAACTTTTCATTTAGCAAAGAGTCAACATCATCAACTTCAGTCGGTTTAAAATTAAGAGTGAAAGTTGTTACCGTGGTAACTCCTAAGCCTCCCACCACACTGGGAGGTGTGACAAGGTAGAGGATCCCTGCCCCGATGATAGCACCTAGGCACTGAGCAGCAATGTAGAAGACAGATTTAGCAAGGCTGATCTTTCTGGTGCAGACCATAGCCACAGTCACAGCAGGATTGATATGGCCTCCACTAATATGTCCAAAGCACTGGACCATGGTTGCAATGCTGAGTCCGAAACACAGGGAGATAAGGACCATGTCTACTGGTAAAGGCTTCTCTGTTCCACCCCAGTTGATGGTGGAACCCAAGCTGAGGAGAACAAAAATTAGCATTGCCAAAAACTCAGCTGCCACCGCTTTCCAGAAAGGCTGAGTCCAGACTCCTTTGAATGCCACCATGATGCTCTCACGTTTACACAGAGGTCCACACTTACTGAAAAAGAGGAAAAATAAGGCTGAATCAGAAGCCACTAAGCCTGCTTGGCTTTTGCTGGAAGGTTTTCTGACTATAATTGGCACGTCCTCCTGTGATGCTGAATATGGTAGGGAGGAGTTAGCAAAGGTTATTTGCATACCAGAAAAGAAATCCCCTTCCAAATAAAACCAAAAAACAAAACAAAACAAAAAAAAAACCCCAAACAAACCAATTAGAGGAAAGCTCTGTCATTTTCAAGTTGATCCCCTAGATTATTAGATCTCAAGTCTACTTATATCTACCTACATACACGTGTATCACTAACAATCATCACGTTTTCAATGGAAATTCTTTAAATGTGAGGAAGGTGCTTAAATGAAATTCTGTAAAATACATCACGAAATTGATTTATCCTGTTGATTTTCCACTGGATCAAGTGTTATTCTCCCTGACTCAAGGCCACAGACACTTGTGGACATGAAACAGAGTCTTTTCTTGCCATTTTAAAATTTATTTCCTTGAAAGGATATTCTGAAAAAGGGGCTCCGAGGTCAATTATTTTCCTTTCTCTAGGGATCCTGGATTAAGAGGAAGCCTGCTAGGAAGGCAGAAATTCGAGACCCCTGCCTCTTGCAGCAGCAATACTCTAGCAGGCAAATTAGGAGGGAAAGGAATCCCAAAGTGAGTGTTCTCTCAGTTTGCAGCGATGGGAACAGAGTCCGACTGAGCTTTAGACGAGCTCATTCCCTCTCCTTCTCTTTGAACCTGGAGCAGGATTACAGTAAATTAAAGGCAGGAGGAATTTGCTAATTGGTTGCCAACCCACGAGTCACAATGTGTGTCTTAGTGAAGCCAGACCTGAAAGAAGAGTTCCGTGAAGTATCATCACTGGAATAAAGCCCAGGGGGTACAGAATGGAGCCCTTGGAGAGAGCCTCTTTGGATTGGCAGGGAAGCAGCCCATTCCCCTAAAGGGACCACCACCAGGCGAGCAGGCAGAGTCCAAGGCTCTGAATAAATAGAAGTCATTTTTCAGGACTGAGATAACTCACACACCAGGACACACCTAGAGGGTTGAGGGGAGGGGACAATGTCCCTCTTGCTGTGGACCCCTGCCACCCTTCTTTCTGGGACTGGAGGAGCTGGGGGTAGGGAAGGGTTGCAGGTCAATGACCTTGAGTGGTCACAGGGCACATTTAAGGGTGAATTTCACCCTGGAATTATTTATTTTTTGTCGGTTTTATTTGTCACATTGTGGAGGGGCCCTTCGAGGAGCTTATCCTCTCTGCTTGACCCATGCTCAAGCCTTTATATTGCCTTGGGTTTATGCAAGAAGCCAACGGTCCACTTAGAGGTTCCTGCCTCCCTAGTCCTCAGTGAGTGACCTTTTTCTCCATTGTAGGGAGGAGGGAGAGGTGGGCACTATATTGACACCTGTGGTAGACAAAGGGGAGCTGCCTCTGAGGAACAGAGGCAGAAGGAAGTGGGGACTTTCTGGAAAGTGCCATGGCTCTAAGGGCTCCTGGAAGCTTTCTACAAGATGGAGTATAGGGACCAATTAATCACAGCACCTCCCTTCTCTGCTCTTGCTCCCCTGACCAGAATCACTGACTGGATCCTTGTCCTCCCACCTTTCCCTTTTCCCAGTCCCTCTTGGGTAAGGGGAGACAAGATGAAATTGCCAACTTCCTTGTGGACACGTATGCCACTGGGACGTAA
Organism: Gracilinanus agilis; assembly: GCF_016433145.1. NCBI lineage: Eukaryota > Metazoa > Chordata > Mammalia > Didelphimorphia > Didelphidae > Gracilinanus > Gracilinanus agilis. The sequence continues at coordinate 536,692,070 of NC_058130.1, read as the reverse complement.
TGCAAGACTCTTGTGCCAATGGTCCTAGAAATACATAGAGGGCATAAAAATGTCACTGGTGTGTGACTTCCCCTGGTCTTTGGTGGTTGTGGGCAGCACCCCAGATTTTCCCTGGGGTCATCCATTTAGACTTTGAAAAGAGAGGGCCCAAATCATTGGGTAGATATTACAGAAGCAACTTTAGAACAGGAGAAACACACACTTTCCTGGGGACTGATCTACAGAGTTACTCTTTTTTTTTTTTTTTTTTTTACCACCGAGAAGAAGGCTGATGGAGGCAAGACAGCTAAGTTAGCACTTTTGGAGGACAGAATTCCTTCTTAAGCAGAGTCCATCCACCAATGCATTCCTTAGCAATCAGGTCATCCTCTCTCCCCCCCCCTCCGCCCCCACCAGCACTCACAACCCATACCCTATTCTCTGATCTGGAGCTCCCCAGGGGAAACTGCCTTGGCCATTTTAGGATTCACTACACAGCTCAATTTTGGGGTTGAGTTGATGTTTTGAAGTCAGAGGTGTGAAGGTGAAAAACCCTGGCCTCCTGTCACAAGATAAAGGAGTTGTTACTGGAAGAGAAACAGCAGGGAGTACCCCAAGCTTTTCTTGCTTTGCTGAACTTGTCTAAGTAACATATGTAATTCTACATGACCCCAAACGGGAAACAGATGACTCTAAACTAGGACCTAGAGAGCAAATAGCAGTTTTATTATATTAAGCAAATAATAAACCAAAAAAATATTTTCCCCTCAAAGTACCCCCATAGAAGTTAAGGGAAGGAGAGTAGGAGAGCCTAACTCACAAACCAAAAGAAGTGATGAGGCTCTGCCCTGGACTTACCAGTGGGCAAAGGCCCTAGTGATGATGGTAAAGGGGGATGCTATCAGCGCTGTTGATCTTTAACTTTGCAAGGAGGAGGGAGAGACAGAGTCAGAAGTGGAAACGAGAGATTTTTTTCTCATGAGAAGTCAGGGAAACAGGGTGAGCAGGAAGTTTTTTTTTTTTCCTTTTAGCTAAGCAAAAGAAAAGGATCTCCTGAGAAAACACAAGGGGGAGGAGGTGCCTACAGAAAAGGCCCACCTCCCTGGCTAAGCCTCAGTGGATCTCTCCCTCCCCCAGTTCCCCAGCTTCCCTCTGCTTCCTTCTCTTTCCTACCACCTGCCTGTCTCCCTAGAGACCCAGACCAAGAAATTTTGTTGTTTCTTATGTTTTTGATCTGTGTCAGCCATAGAAATCACAAACATTTTTTTCAAATAGTATATTTTTTAGTCTTTTCCCTGAAACCTACCAGTGCTTGTCTTACTCCAAGGCTGAACCAGACAGCCCCGTTTCCTTGTGAACCCCAATACTCCCAAGCAGCATATGTCTCTAACGTAACAAGTGTTCCCATCAGCTATTAATTGCCCCCCAGCTCCCTTAAATGCTCCCACTCTTTGGACACACACCAACACGATTTGTTTTGCTTCTTTTGCTCTAGAACAAAGCAGGGTTTGTTGATGTGAACAGGATTTACGAAGTTGCACATACTACTTTCTAACTGAGCACCCAGCTTGCTTGTCTAGTCCAATCCATTCTGGGGGGCAACGAAGCACCTGGGTGAGTAATTTTTTCCACGCAAAGATACTGCGGATAGGTCTGCCTCCCTCCATCGGGTACTAGCTCTGTGTTTCCACAGGTGCATCCCCTGATTGTGGTTGACCGAAAAGCATCCTCTGCTCTCTCCCTGTCCTCTGTGCCTCTCTGCCAAATACTTCCAGCCCCCAGATCTAAAAGAACTCCCCACATACTAAGGAGGTACCTTCCAGATTCTAGCTGAGATTTCATGGATTTGTCGCAAAACACCAGAGCCCTCAGCTTGGCAGCCTTTTACATTGTGCTCCCTTAAGGAAAACAAGGTACTTACCCCCAACGCCTTGATGCTGGTCTGTCACTCATTCCTTCCTTGGACAGAGTGCACAGGAGGCAGCCCTCTAATAGCTCCGACTACAGCACTGAGTGCACTCGGAGTCAGATTACTGCAACTTGTCTGATTGGGTTTTTGGAGTGTAGGGGTGGAAAGATTTGGAACCATGTGGCAATCACTAAGTTATATTTGAACTTGAAATAACTTTTCCTTACCTGATCACTAAAGACCCAGAGCATTTCAGGAATAGGAAGCACACACACACAGAAACACAAACACACACAAATACATATATACACACACACATCCATGCATATGTCTATAGGGAATATTATTTTAGTTGGCCATTTTTAAAGGGAATTTCTTTAACTCTATATTCCTTATTCTTATTGCCTAAGAAATTGGAGATATTTTGCCTTGTGTGCTATATAGAGAGCTGAAATAGCATAAAAATGGGAAAGCAGATCTTGCTTATGTGGTATTTAATTTTTAGAAATATTTTGAGTTAACAAAGAATATTTAGTAATTTGTGTTTTCTGTTCTCAAATTTTCTATATTAGAGAAGCAGCCATTTGTATTAGTTCCATTTTTATGATGTATAAAATGAGCATCATTTAATAGGAAAGAGTTATTTCAAAGTCATATTGATAACCATTCATATTGTACTTTTTATATTTATATTGATATATTTAATGCATTCATAGTGTATATTATTTATATGTACTTTTCCCCATGAAAACTTTTCTACAATGACTTCAGGAGAAAGGTAATTCTAGTATCATTATCCCCATTGATTAGATGAATAAACGGAGATTCAGGTTAAATGACTTGCCCAAGATTACACAGTTAGGTATCAGTGCATGCTTTAAAAAGATCCAAACAGAGCTTTGTTCTCCTTTAAAGGAAGAATTATTCTATTTTAACGATGAAATATGGCCAAGTTAAGTACAGAATCTGGGAGACAAGCCCAAGTCGAGTTCAGCCCAGTCTAGCACTCATTTTTCTATATTATGATGCATTTCTAATGCTTATCTCTCTCTGAGAGGAGTGTAATATAAGAAATAACAAATTTAAGAAGCTTGGGGATAGAATGAGGCATAAAATGCCCAGAAACAGAGGGGGCTTTGGGAATTGTGTACAAGATAACATTAAGAATCAGAATACTATATCACCATCACATTTAAGATAAAATTATTTTTTAGAGTTGAGTGTATTTATATGACAAAGGGAACTAGATAAGATGAAATACCAAGGGTAGAAAAAAGACATTAAAATTATTTGTTTTCCTCCTCTCGCTTGGGTATCTGAAAGATAGAGGTGGATACAAAATTATTTAACAGGAGAGGGCTTGACATTTAAGTATATTTCAGAAAAGTATCTTGTTTCATTCATCCAACCACCATTTTGAAGAAATGTACTATTTATTTATGTTATTTGATGATTACTGCATTATACTGTAGAATTTGAACTCTACTAGGAAGTCTAAATGAATTGATGAAAATGAGAAGAGGAAGGGGTTGAAATCAAGTTTATTTAATCTAGAGAGAGGGTTTTTGGAAGTTTCACATTGGCTTTTTAAGCTGATTACCCCCGAACACTGGACAAAAATTTAAAAATAGAAACAAAATGCTCCCAAATTGTAATATGCTGTTATAGATATATAAAGTTTGATTTCATGTGACCTTAAGAAAATGGTCTAAGAGACTGCAAATCTTTTAAAACAGTGTTGTAGTATTTTGATTTCTCTTTTTAAAAGATTCTCTGCTTCTTCTCCTCCTCCAATCATACTCAAGACTGATCTGTATACAGCAGTCTCACCCCACCAGGGTTTTTACAATTTTCTAAGTATGGTTTTTTCATGTCTGTTCTTCACAAGCTGCTAGTCACTGGACTTCATTAGCACGCACTGCACTCTCTTGGCTGTTCACATCCTTTTTTTTTTCCGAATTGCCAGAAAAACTTGGTTACCACAGTTTCTCAAAACCTTTTCCTTTTCTTCTTGCTTAATGTTTACTGCCCTAGTAAAATGGATTGATGATCCAGGGATGGTTGTTCCCATTACAGAAAGTGCTACCCTAATTGGCACGGGGTGATACACTTATTAGTAGTCTTAGAAGACAGGCTTGGGACTAAACTGAGATTTACCCTTCATATGCCAGAGTTTTATAGTTTTCCAGCAGATAGAATTTATTTAATTATTTTGCTTCTGAATGAATCTGCGGGACATGTGCTATGTGCTCTTGCCCTTCTACTTCCCCTAGTAGTGATGATGGAGTTGTGCTGATTCAGCCACCGTCTCTTGCTCCTTTTTCTTCTGATCAGTGGCAGGCACTTCTAAGGTAGCTGCCGAAGGTCGAGGCTACAGTCTGCTATTATGGAATAGAGCAAAAGAAACTGGGCAATATTTCATGGGGAGGAGCTTGTGGATAAAAAGAACCCCCAGGAGGTACAAGTGAAAACCTTTAGGTTCTATGGATGCTTCCTGTGCCAAGATCCAGATAGGATTTAGAAGGCAAACTTCTGCCAATAGTATCTTTAGCAAGAACTAAATCCACATTTAAAAATAAAAGAAGAAAGTAGTGACAAAGCCTTATTAGTTTTCTTGATTTATGATTATGGATTGAATGTGTTCTAGATCATGTTTTTGTTTATGCCTTGATTTGTAATCAATCTCATTAGTCAACGACTCTGTTAATTGTCAATCACCTTGTGACGTAGTAGCTCAGTATTATTGTCCCCATTTTACACGTAAGGAAACTGAAGCCAGGGAAAATGGAAGTATCAAGGGCAGCCAGAAGGCCAGCAGCAGCTGTGATTCTGCATATGCCGTTTGCTACTAAATTGTCAATCCACCAAACTACATCGCCTCCCTCCCTTAGAGCCAGATTTCATTTAGTCCTTTTTCTATATCCCTTGCCCAAATCTTTGAGGACTTCCTCATATCTACAAATAGCAAAGACAGTAAACTAAAGAACCACTATTTTTTTTAGTATGTATCAGTAACCAGGAGGAAAAAAAATGTCTGTGGGCTGCTGGGGGCAGAGTGTCTATTGTGACTCATAAATCTTGTTTTGCTTTTCATGAATCTGAGTGTCACTGAATTCCTACTAGAGCACTTAGGTATCAGCGCATGCTTAAAAAAGCTCCAGACATAGCTTTGTTCTCCTTTAAAGGAGAAATTATTGTATTTTACCAATCTAGGACAATATATAGAAATATAGCCAACCACCAAATAAGTAAAAAAATAATAATAATGATTTACATTTATATAGTGTTTAAAGTTTACAAAATGCTTCATATATATCATCTCCTTTGATTTTTATAATACTCCTAGAAGGTAAGAAACAAGGATCATTTTATCTCTGATTTGCAGAAGAGACATTGGCCAAGTGCTTTCTTTTCCCTTTCTTTGTATCTCCAACGCTTATCACAATGCCTGGCACCTAGTAGACACTTAATAAATTTTTAGTGATTGATTGATTAAATCTTTATTGATTCACTGACATGAATCTTACATCCAAACTCAGATATTCTTCCTCCAATTCTATGCTATTTCCATGACAGAAGTGGACATTAATCATCAAACTACAACAAGGTATCATTAAATAGTATGGGCTTGCTTCCTATTTCCTAATGAGCAGAACTAGAGAATAGCTGTTCTCTTTCCAGGAGAGCATAATCCTCTCAAAAGTGCAATTCCTTGTGCTCCCCACCAACAAGGCCCTTTCCGTTAGGTACAGCGGGGACCTTTTCCTTGATTTAGATCCAGGCTTATTCTAGTTTGGCTGGAGGGATGGACTCCACTGACATTTAAGGCAGGAATTCCCTGGGAAAATAGTCAAGAGATTTTTTTCATGCTGCTGGCAGTTCTCCAAAGGGTTTAGGGTTCCCCTGTGCTGGGGAGCAAGGGAATGAGAGGGGGAGGGAGAGAGAAAGAGACAGAAGGACTTTATTGAGTGACTGGATTTCATCTGAAGGTTGTGGAAGAAACCAGAAATGTGGAGGGATCCTTTTCCTGCTCCCTTATCTCTTACCTAGCTAAGATGACAGCTTGGAGTTTGGTTGCTCTTTTAAAGGCAACTACAGTTGAAAACCAGTTCTTTGTAAAGGAACTAAAGAGGCCCAAGTTTGGTCAGTTGGACAAAAATAGATGAAATGTTCATTAGTCATAATTATATGTCTATATACTCATATAATATATATATTCAATATATAGTATGTACTCAAGGGTAATAGTTCCATTGTTTAAATTTCAAGAACCAGTCTGGCAGAGAAGATAGCTAGCCTCAAAATCAGAAAGACTTGGGTTCACATCTTGACTAAAAAAATGGCTATGGGACTTTGGACAAATCGCTTAACCTCTCAGGTATGTTTTTAGTTGTGTCTGACTCATTGTGACCCCGTTTGGGATTTTCTTGGCAAAGATACTAGAGTAGTTTTGCCATTTTTCCTCCCCCCAGCTCATTTTACAGAGAGGGGAACTGAGGTAAACAGAGTTAAGTGACTAGTTCAGGGTCACATAGCTAGTGAGTGACTGAGGACAGATTTGAACTCGGGCATCTACACCACCTAGCTGCCCTTAATCTCTCAGAACCTACAAGAAATTCTCTTAGATTTTAAATTCAATCACAGATGATCGTTTTCATTGTTAGATACAATATTCTATAAGGGAATTCCCTGTCTCAGTTAAATCACAGATCCCAGCCAAACCTCCATCCCCTCAAATTAAATTTGATTTCATTAATGATGAAGCAAAAAAAATCAGTAATTACTCTGGTCATTAAATTAACATACCTTTTCATGACTCAGAATATTTTTGTTTTCACACTGATAGAGGGCCCTGCCTCTCTACCAAGCCAGACTACATAACAAATCTGAAATACTGGTGGAATCAAGGAGGGAAATGTAAAGGACACAAGAAGAAGTAAGAAGGATAATTTTAAAATAATATTCAAGCAGAAAAGTCCTCCAAAGAAAGAGAAAGAATGGCCACAATCTGTGGTTTCAGAACCCACTTGTGAGTGACCCTCAGTAATCAGATTATATTCCTCAGTGTACCCCAATGCCCTCCCCTCCCAACTCTATAAAACTTTGCTTCTCTTTGCATATTTTTTCTTTCTCAAGTTATTAAAATTTCTTCCTCCTTCTCTCCTCTGTCCCCTTTTTCACATCCACACATTGACATAGACAGCAGTAAGTATCTGAGGTTTGCAGGTATATTGTTGGGACCACTCTACCAAACTCGACCCTGGCTTGTGCTTTCTGCAGCAAATAGCCCTCGCATACATTTTGCCCACATTCTCTTCCAAGTCTTCTAGTAATAAGCCATTCTTGCCAATTAGAATTTTGTTCCTTCAACTTTCTGCCAGATGATGATGATGTCCTGTTCTTTAAAACACTATTCAAAATTCACTCCTCCATGAAACCTTCTCACATAAACATAGCCTACTTCTCTTCATCCTGGATAATTCTCATGTGTAAACTCAATTTGATTAAAAGCCACCACCTGCTCCAATCATTCTGGAGAGCAATTTGGAACTATGCCCAAAGAGTTATAAAACTCTGCATACTCTTTGACCCAGAAATATGGCAAATAAATAAATTAACAAACAAACAAATAAAAATATTGTAAACTATGCATACCTTAAAGAGAGCAAAGAAAAAGGAAAGGATCTTATATGTATACTCTACCTTTGGGGTAGTAGGTAGAAGTCATCTTGGACATATATTCTGAGAGAAGTGCATGATCTCTAACCTTTGGTGGCTGTGATGAGTCATTTTCTCTGAACCTCAGTTTTCTTATCTGTAAAACAGGATACTGATTATTTCTAGTTGTTGTTCTTCATACTTGAGGTGGACCAGAATGAGATCGTTATGTTGAAGTTAATGTTCATAGCGAGTCTGATCATGGTTGGTCAGACCAATATGAGCTCAGAAGGGTCTACACAGGTCTGGCACAAATAATCTGATGAACGTTTGGGAAAGAGATGTCTCTAAATGTGCAAATCTTACATTTCTTTTGAGCTTACTGAAATTCTGCTTTGCTCACAGAGTATGCAGGGCACTTTCTTTAATATGGGCACACCATACTAGATGGCCCCGTGCCAGTGTTTCCTGTGCCTCACAACTGATACCAGAGTTCTTCAGAGAGACCTTGAGAGGGTCCTCGTATCATTTCTGATCTTTGTGTGAGCACAGGCTTTGTGTGAAGACTCACTATAGTTCCTACCTCACAAGGTGGTTTTAAGGTTTACATGAGATAATGTATGGTAAACATTTTTCAAATTTTAAAGTGCAAAATAAATGTTAATGATTATTAACATCATCATTCCAAAGTTTCAAATATTGATGACTGGTGAAAGATGTTGACAGTGAGAGAAACAATGAATTCAAGAGGGGCAAAAAAGAAATGTTTTGGAGATTTTCAGGTCTCTGTGGAAAACCTCTTATAGGCAACTGGAGGTGAAGAACTAGTGGTTTAGGAAGTCGAAAATTTTACAAGTGTGGATGACGGGGAGAAAAAACAATGTAGTGGAAAGATGGAAGTAATTAGGAGAAGATAATGCGGAAGTAAAGATGAGGAGTTTGTTTTTGAACATGAATGAGTGCTAGAGAGAATGAAAGTGGATCTGCCCATCTTTAGGCACTTGGAAATTTGGGTCTGAACACATGGAGAAAGGGAAGGTGCCTTCTATGTGTCAGGAGTCATGCAATGCACTGACTATTCAAGTACAAAGAGTGAAACAAGCTCTATTTGCAATGTACTTACAATCTAGTAATGACAAGTGCATTTAGAATATATACACTGAAGACAGAGACAAAGTGAATTAATACAAATACATGCCATCTAGCTTAAAACAAGTTTGTTTGAGAGAAAACAAAAGAGCAAAGTGTTCAATAATATCACATTCTATGGCTTGGTCAAAATGGTAGAATGAAAAATAATATGAATTTGATTTATTAATTAGGAGAGTTGTTTCCAATCTGTAGGGTGATGGAACTCTAGTAAGTTTGGGGATGCTGGTTGTGCAGTTGATGAAAAGTTGCTGTCTCATGAAATAATTCATTAGAATAAATAGTAGATATATTTTTGTAGTGTGAATAAATAATTCCTCACAAATGCATTTGTATTAATACTGTTATTTCAAATATATATAGGTATTGTGATGAATAAAATGCAAAGTCATGTAAAACCCTATTAAATTCATAGTAACTTTTTGAAGTTATGTATTTTCCCTTTTAAAAAGTATTTTATTTCCCCAAATTATATGTAAAAACAATTTAACATTTAAAAAAAGGTTCTGAGTTCCAAATTCTCATTCCCTTTTTCACCTTTCCTCTCTCCCTTCTTCCCTCTCCCTTCTTCTCCCCTGCATCAGACAGTAAGCAATCTGATATAGATTTTGCATGTACATTATGTAGAATACTATTCCATAGTATTCATTTTGTGGAAGAGATCTCAGACAAAAAAGGAAAAGAAGAAGTAGAAAGAAAGAGAAATTTACTGTTTTTCAGACTGTATTCAAACTTCAGTTTTTTTATTGGAAGGCAGATGGCATTTTTCATCATGAATCTTGGATTGTCTTGGATCACTACCTTGTTGAGAATAACCAGGGCATCGCTGTTGTTCAGCAAAAAATATTGCTGTCACCCTGTACAATGTTCTTCTGGTTCTGTTTACTTCACTTTGCATCAGTTCATGTCTTTCCAAATTTTTCTGAAATCATCCTACTTATCATTTCTTATAACACAATAGTATTCATCCCATCATCACATCATCACAATCATATAACACAACTTGTTCAGCCATTCTCCAGCTGATGGACAAAACTATGAAAGTATGTATTTTCTCAATGAATACAAATAGTATAACAAATATCCTGTAGTATCCACATAATTTTTTGATATTGAAAAGGAGTCTTCCTACTTGAAAAAAGTTAGGAACCTCTGGATTTGGAGGCCATTTGTGATTCCTGAGAAAGCAGTTTCAGTTTTGGAATGGGAGGTAGAGTACAATGTGATTGCGGAGGAGATGGCTAAGAAGGAAAGTAGAGACAGAGGGCATAGACTATTCATTTTAAGAGTTTTATTTTTAAGTGGCAAGAAAGATGTTGGATGGTATCTGGAGGAGTCAGTTTAGTTGATGGAATGATTTTTTTATACTACAGTAGACCTGAATATCTTTTATATAGAGAGAAGTTGTTTGTCCTTCATTTTCAAAAAGGACCAGTGACATCATGGATCATGTCTCAAATTGCCTGTGAATGGGATTTGTGATACAGAATTGTCCTAAGTCATCAGCCTCACTCTCTCTTCCTGCATCATCTAAGTCCGGTGGCAAGATAAAAGTCAGGACAACTGAGAGAACTGAGAGTTGGCCTGGGATTCAGTGGATGACTTTGGCATCTTTGATTTTGATCAAGCTTTAGGAGCTCCACAGAACCTGTTTCGGCTGCCTTCCTGGTTGCTGTAACAAACTGTTCTCATCTGCCCTTTCTACTGGGGCAAGAGTTCACATGCTTGGACTAGATATCTCTGTAACTCACTGATGGATCTGAGGCCTGTTGGATACCCTTAACCAGGTTTAACCCATCTGCTGAGACAGCTTTATAGCTTCTTGGAGTCCTAGGTGAGAGCTTGGTGAAAGGAGGACATACAAAGGTGGATGAGCAGCCCAGAAAAGGACTTGGCAAGCCCTCATACCAGAGGTACTAGTCCTCTCTAAACACTTCATACACCTCATATAGAGAATTGAAAGCCAGTGGAAGTGTGGAATGGGAAGTAATCAGGAACTTTGAAGAAGAATTTAACCTTGGCAAGGAGTTGTGTCATCTTTTCCACTGAGACAGGAAGAAAAAAGAAAAGGAAGGGAAAAACTCTATAAAAGTCCTTTTCTTGGAGGGGAGGCAAAGATATAGAAGTTTTGAGGGTGAGAAAGGGAGCTGGCATGGCCTTGTTCTCAGTGAAGCAAGGTCATCTACAGAAAGCAAAGGGGCTGATGGTACAGTTGGGGGTTTGAGGAAATAGAAAAAAATCTGGAACAAGTATTGTAGGGAATGTGATAAGAAATAGATTAGAAGTGAATAAAAAGATTGCCAAGGAACAGTGAGGGCCAATCTGAGGTTAGATAATATGACTATGTAGTAGACCCATTAAATAGTTTTGTGATTTATTTCAGTAGCTCTTGGTTATTTTTCTTCTTTGTTTTTGCTTTGAGTTTTAATTGATTTTTACTTGTTCCTGATTGTTTTTATTTTACTTGTTTAGACTAATTCTATCTCCCCCTTTCAATGATATCTTTTGGGAGGATAGGCTGTGAATATGCTTCTTTTGTAATTTCCCATAGTTAGTTTGTATTGTCGATAGTACTTTATAGCATAAGATTCAAAACTCGGAAAGCTGAATTCTCTTTTTGGTACTATTAACTTGCCCTATCACTTTGATCAAGGAACTTAAGACTCCAATCTGAATTTTCTTTCCTTTTTTTCACCAGTGGGTTACTGAAAACTTTTATCCTGCAAATGATCAGTAAGGATTTGGCCTATGGGCCCATTAGGGGCCACTCCACAAATATATGGTTCCACACACATTGACATGTGGAGGAGGGAGTGAGGCTAAGTCTTTCTTGCCCAGTCACAAGATCACAAAGTGAAATCTTCCAACATGGTGCCAGGTGATCAGGTATAGACTGATGACACTGCTCTAACAAAACAGTGAATGCATCACAGCGAGGTGGAGGTGAGAGAAGAATTAAGCAATAGAAGCAACTGGTCAGCAAAAGAGAGTGGTCTGGTACTTGGAACTACCTATTCCTAGGACTAGAAAAAATGTTTACTCAAGTGACTCCTGCTTGTTAGCTCTGGGACCTCTTGGCCTGTGGAGGAATTCTCTTCCCAGCAAATTTAATCTTGCTGCCTGGTTCTTCTTCAGTTCTGAGAATCTAATTATACTTGGTCAGATGCTCATATTTGCAGGGGTCACCAGTTTTGATCTGTTCAGGCAGAGATCCCCCACCAGATCTGTAATGAAAATATCTTCAGTCTTTCCAGAACAATGGGAAACTCATTACTTTATTATCCCTCCCCCAATTGGACTGGACTAGCTTGCATTCTCTGAGAGACTCAGTCACAGAGTGAACTTCATTCACTTATAACAGGAGGCAGTTGCAGGCTTTTTCATTCATAGCCTTTTTGATGTACTAAGGACTGGTCCCTGTGTGATCTTCCCCTATCAACCTGATATCTGCATCATCAGTGAAAGACTTTCAAACTTCCCAATCACCCTGGTCAAAGAGATCTTCAAGAAACACCAATAGAAAGTCCTTAAAGAAGGTCTTATACAAATCTGATCTATCTGCTGAGGTCATCAAGAGACCTGAAGTCCAAATCATATTTCCTCAGCTCTAATGCTCATGGCTGCCTTGATGTTTGTGGTAGTGACAGGGAGAAACATGAATTCCTGCACTGTCAGCTTATTTCCTACCTGGAAGCCACTGTTGATCATATTCAAGGCTGGAATCCATAGGATGACTTCATCACTGCCTACAATGTCAGTGATATGGCCATATGGAAAGATACCTTTCTCAGCATCTCTGGGCTTACAAAGAACCAGAGACATTCCAAATATGGTATTCGCATCAAATTTAGATTTATTCTCAATTCTGTATATCTCTAGCATCAATTTGTCATTTTTCTCTTGCTCCACAACACTTAGTTTCTTGCTAATCAGGGCTGGGGTAACAGTTTATTCACATACACAACTGATTTTGAGAGATCTTTCCCTAGGGGGCAAGACCTTTTTTACCTTACATCTTAGAATCAATATTTGTATTGGTTCCAAGGCAGAAGAACGATAAAGACTAGGCAGTGGAAGTTAAGTGACTTGCCCAGTGTCACATAGTTAGGAAGTGTTTGAGTTCAAATTTGAATCCAGGACCTCCTGCCCCTATATCTGGCTCTCTAACCCCTGAGACACCTCTCTGCCCCTAAGCAGGCGTTATCATTGTCTTGGAGCTCTAGCATTCCATAAACACCAGTAGGAGCTTCACTAGGTGCAGCAAGTTAGAAGAGACCTTTTGCAATGTGGAGATCAGCTTCAATGGTGGGGTTTCTTTTTTAAAAATTTAAAAATTAAAGTTTTATTTTTGTTTATTTATTTCAAATAAAATTTTTATTTAAATTAATTAACTTAAATATTTTCCCATGGTTACAAGATTCATGTTCTTTCCTTCCCCTTTTCCCCCACCCCTGTAGCCAATGAGTAATTCCACTGAGTTTTATGTCATTGATCAAGACCCATTTCCATATTATTAATATTTATATTAAGGTGATTATTTAGAGTCTATATCCCCAATCATGTCCCTATCGACCCATGTAATCAAGCAGTTGTTTTTCTTCTGTGTTTCTACCTCCACCATTCTTCCTCTGAATGTAGATAGTATTCTTTCTTATAACATCCCTCAGAATTGTCTTGGATCATTGCATTGCTGCTAGTAGAGAAGTCCATTACATTTGACTATACCACAGTGTATCTGTCTCTGTGTATAAGGTTCTCCTGGATCTGCTCCTTTCACTCTGCATCAATTCCTGGAGGTTGTTCCACTTCACATGGAATTCCTCCAGTTCATTATTTCTTTGAGCACAATAGTATTCTGTCACCAAGAGATAACCACAATTTGTTCAGCCATTCCCCAATTGATGAACATTCTATAATTAGAAACTCAGATTGACCCTTCAGCCCCAGTTCTTTAAGTCCAATGGAGGAAGCCCCAATCAGAAGTTCATCATGTCTGTCCTCAAGATCCAGGCAAGGGAGATCTTCATTTTTTTTTTGCCACCAAAAAGATCATGGCTATAAATATTTGTGTACACGTATTTTTCCCTATTATCTCTTTGGGGTATAAACCAAGCAGTGGTATGGCTGGATCAAAGGGCAGACAATCTTTTAAAGTTCTTTGGGCATAGTTCCAAAATGCCATCCAGAATGATTGAATCAATCCCCATCTCCAAATGGTGGAGTTTCTATGGTAATTGAAGATCTCCTTTGCCTGGATCTTGAGGACAGACATGATGAATTTCTGATTGGGGCTTCCTCCATTGGGCTTAAAGAACTGGGGCTGAAGGGTCAATCTGAGTTTCTAATTATTGAATGAAGATGTTGCTATTCTTTCTTTTAGACAGATAAAAGACTTTTGAAGAGTAAGATAATCAAATCTCAAAGTTAGAAGGAACTATAGTGGCCCTCTAATCCTTCCAATTCCCAAACAATAATCTCTTCAATATATGGTCACTCAGTCTTATGTTTTGAAGACTTTCAGGGAAGGTGAATCTACTGACTTCCAAGGCAGCATATTATGTCTTTGGATAGATTTAATTATACATAAAGATACCTCTTTGAAACTTGCACTCATTGCTCTCAGTTCTGTCCTATGGGGTTAACCAGAATTCATCTAATCATTTTTCTATATTGCAGTCATTCAAATATGTGACAATAGCTATCAAGTCCTTCCTAAGCCTCCCTTCTCTAACATCCCAACTTGCTATAAATGATTATATGGCATGAATTTTATGTCCTTCACTATGTTGGTTATGCTCTGTTAGCTTATTATTCTGCTTTGTAACCTAGATATCATTTCAATTCCTTACTCTGTCTCACCCTGGTCATAACCAATCAATTGTTATTTTCCATTTTTTCTATCTCCATAAGATCTTTTGTATATGTCTCATTCTTTTTGACACTGCTACCATCCTTGTGCAGGCCCTGATTAGCTTATCCCTGGACTATTGGGATAGCTTTCTGGTTGGTTGGTTTCTCCTTCTCAACTTTCTATCCATTACATTCTTGTTCCTACTAAGTTATCAAATTAATCTTTCTAAAGCACAAACCTGACTACTTTATCTCCCTACTCAATCAACTCTAGTGGCTCCCTATTGCCCTCAGGATCAAATATAAAAATCTGTGTCTTGATTTTAAAATCTTCTGTTTACCTCACCCTTCTCTACTTTCTACATTTCCATTCTTCTTTCATCTAATACAACCCTTCAAACTCCACAGTTTAGTGACACTGGGACCTCAGAAGCTGAGTTCACTCTCTTCCATTTATGGATGAGAAAACTGAGGTCCACAGAGGTTAATTGATTTCCTAGTAAGTGTGCAATGTGGGACTTGAACCTGGGTTTTCCTGAGTAAAAGTCTAGTGTTTTCTCCATTATACTGATTTTTTTTCAGATCTACTGATTAGAAGTCACATAAAGGCCCTCTGAATAAATATTGGTATTTCAAAACAAACATCAAGGAAAGTCTAACAAAAGAAGTAGGAAAAAACTAGGTTAGACCTTATTCAAGGCCCACAGTGACTGAGCTCTGGAGTACAGAGAATACACATTTAAAAATAGGCAATTTGCTGCAGTAGTCAGCTGAAATAAAGACTATTGAGGATTTAAGTTCCAGTAAATATGGAGGACAAGGCAAATATTCTAGTAATTGACAAAATGCGCTATTTTATATTTTTACCAGTGAAAAGCTGCTATTATATTTGCACAAAATGAAGAATGATCTTCCTACTGGAATAGAAAATCAGGTAGTGTGGTATGGTCATACCATATGATCATAGGGTTTGAAGTTAGAGATCATGGGTTGAAATTGTGCCTCGCAAGGCTATGACTACCTTTCAGACATTGGACAAAGATTCCACATCTAATCTCTCTTGGCTAAAGTTTCCTCATCTGTAAAATGAAGTGGTTGCAATAGAAGGCATTGAGGGATTACTAATATGCATTTTGAAGATGCTGAGAATGAGGAGGGGAAGAATTCGAGACAGGAGTTGTAGTGATCCAGAAGATGAAAATAGTTTCAAGGGGACAGTGTACATACAGTTTTGGGACTTCTATACTCCATTGCATTTGTGATTTCATTGACGTGGACACCCCTTCCAAGGGCATCTATCAGTTGAGGCCTAGTCAGGAAAGAAGTTGAAGGATAATGTAGTAGAATTCTACTTTATAAAAGCCTTTAGTTACAAAATATGATGGTCAGTTTATTCACTATCTCCTCCGAAGGTGGGATAAGAGGAAATAACCTTGAATGATGAGATTTAAACTTGAGAAAATTTTGATGAAACTAGAATGAATTAATAAGGGAAATTCTGATTATCTTCTTTAAAAAGAATTACAAAAATGATGACTTATTTTTACTGTGTGTGGGATTATTTAGATATGATCTTGCTTGAAAAAGTAATGGATGAGACAGCTACTCAAAATCCTTTTATTGCTAATTTGTTTCACTGATGCGATGTGCAATTGTACAGAACTTGACACATAGTAGGCACTTAATGTGTTTATTGACTTTCTCTAAAACATTTCACATTTTCCCTTTTACAAATAATAGGATTATTTGTAAAATGGAAGTTACATTTGCTATTCATAACTGGGGCATCTGGGTGACAACAGGCTCTGAGTCAGGAAAATCTAAGTTCAAATTCAGTTGCAGACACTTACTAACTGAAATCCAATTTTCTTACATGAAAAGTATCTTCAATCTCCCCATAACAATGGGAAGCCAGTTACTCTATTTTCTCTCTCCTCATTTTACTGGACTAGCTTGTATTCTTGGAGGGACTCAGTCACAGAGCTAATCTGTTTCAGCAGAGGGCAGTTGCATACTTTTTCATTCATGACTTTTTCATTGCACTTGTAGTGAGAATAAATAATTCTTCACAACCTGCATTTGTATTAATTGCCATTTCAAATATATATAAATATTGTGATGAATAAAAATGCACCATTGATATATGAGTATATATACATACATTATTACAAATACCTGTATATTTATATAATATTATAATATAATATAATCATAATATATATGTACATACATATATATAAAATTGTGTGACCCTGACCAAGTCACTTAATCCTGTTTGTCTCAGATTCCTCATCTGCAAACTAAATTGGAGAAGGAAATGGCAAATCAATCTTATATCTTTACCAAGAAAACTCCAAATGGATTCATGAAGAGTTGGACATGACAGAAGCAACTGAATAAAATTCACAACAGAGGGTAACTTTGTCAGAGATTGCACTTTAACTTCCTCTGCATAGGTTAAGAAGAATTGGATTTTTTATTTTTACTTTATAAAAGTCCCCACAAGAACCCACATTACATTTCCAAGTTAACCTTTTGTCTTTCTAAGATTTTAGTAATGTGGCCAGATGAAAAAGTCAATAATTGTGTCCAATTTGAATGTACAACACAGAATTTGGAATAACTAATCTTATAATTATTTTAACAGTACCCTAAAGAATAGCAACAACTAGCATTTATATAGTACTTTAAGGTTTACAAAGTGCTTTACAAGCATTATTATATTTTATTCTCACAGTAGCCTTGGAGCATCTACATATGATTATTGTCATCCTGATATTGTAAGGAAATTGAGACAAAGATTTAGAGATTTGCTAAGGATCAATAAATCAACTGATAAACAGTTATTAAGCATCTACTATGTGCCAGGCACTGTGCTAAGTGATAGAGGATAGAAAAAGAGGCAAAAGACCATCTCTGCCCTCAAGAAATTTATAATCCAATGGGGAGACACCATGCAAACTAGTATATACAAACAAGCTTTAGAATAATTAGGAAATGATTAAGAGGGATGGAACTAGAATTAAGAAGGGTTGGAGAATACTTCCTGTAGAAGATGAGATTTTAGTCCATTTTAGGGTAGAGAAGAGAGAGTATTCCAGAAATGGGAGATAGCTAGATAAAATGCAGCAGGGGCCCAGTGTCATTGGGTCAAAGAATATATGCCAGGGAGTATAAGGCATCATAAGATTGGGTATGTCAGAAGAGCCTAAGTTATGAAAGGTGGTTCAGCTAATGAGTGTCTGGGGCAGGACTTGAACTTAGATCTTCCTGACTACAGGTCCAACACCATTTATTGTACCATCTATCTGGTTATAAAGGATTTGAATAATCTGGTCTCATTTTATATGTTAATACAATATAATATATCCTCTTTTTTAAACCCTTCCCTTCCATCTTAGAATCAATATTATGTATTGGTTCCAATGCAGAAGAATGGTAAGGTCTAGGCAATGGAGGTTAAGTGACTTGCCTAGAGTCATACAACTAGGAAAGTATCTGAGGTCAAATTTGAACCCAGGACATTCTATCTTTAAGCCTGACCTCAACCCACTGAGCCACCTAGCTGTTCCCACAATATAATATATACTTAATGTAGATACTTCATGTGTAATTTGGAATATGTTGGCTGAATCTTCAGTGAATCTAATTGTTCATGCACAGAAAACCTCTTTTTCAATTACTAAAATAATTGTTTCCAATGTCTCTAACAAGACGCTGATTTGAAGGTGATTTTTCATTTTATTTTTCTGCAAATCTGGCACAACCTTTTGTTTACTCTGTAATGAATGAACCAATTTAAAGTAGTTTGACATTCTGTATAATTTTTTTCTTTTCTTCTTTCTACACAAATTTTTATTGATATTTCCTATTTTAACTACATCCCCTTAATTTGCAAATGTCTCCTTTCCTTCTTATCAGTGACATTAGATAGCCCTTTCCCCTACTTAATTTGTCTTTTCACTTACTCAGGGTCTCTGAGTTCTGTATGACCAAACTCCTTATGACTCTGCAGGATGTTAGAAAAATTTAAAAACAGTGTCGAAGAAGAACATACCTGTTAGAAGCAATAAAAATTGTGGGGGCTTGTAAATAGTTTATCTCTTTCTTTGATATTGATCTTGAAATGACAATTGTGAAATTCCATATTCTGTAATCAATGCATTTGTTTACACCATTATTCAAAATGAGCTCTTCAGATATTTGCATTTCCCATATTTGTATGGCAGATAAAGGCAATCACTGTATAGTGCCTTGTTGGTGAACCTAGGGCACTGTGCTCTAGAGCATGCCAGAGCGGACTGCTCCCTTTCCCCTCTCCATGCTCTCCTGAGGACATTTCTCTCATCACCTGTCCCTCTGTCAGGCAGCCCAATGGGAGCTCTTCCTCCCTCCCCTGTGTGGGGTAAGGTAGGGGGCTCACATGCGACATGAGGGTTGCAGTTTGGGCATTTGGTCTCTAAAGGGTTTGCCATTACTGATATTGTGGATAGAGAGCTGGTTTTGGACCCAGGAGGAATGAGCTAGGTTTAATTCTGCCACTGAAACATATTGCCAGTGTAATGCTGGACAAGTCACAACTTAGTGCTCTAAGCAGATAGCTTAGACTATGTGGTAAAGTAATATGTACTTATTTAGCAGTTATTAAGTACCAAGCATTATGCTAAGAGCTAGGGATACAAATATGAATAAAAGTGAAGACAGAGTCTTCATGGAGCTTACATTCAAATGGAAGAACACAATAGACAAAAAATGTTGGGGAGGGATTATAGGAAGGGAAGAAATGAAGTGCATGCTGTTGAAATCTGGGAAGTTAGAAGCACAACCAAGAGGGGACAATTGCAAAGAACGTGTTGACCTTTATTGGTAGAGCAGTTTACTCATCTAGGAGTTCCCTATATGCATGAAATCACAAGTTCAGTATTTCTATCTACCTATCTATCTATCTATCTATCTATCTATCTATCTATCTATCTATCTATCTATAGGTCATGTGTTCGAAATATCGCTTCCCAATTTTAATTATTTACCACTTAAAATGTCATCTCCCAACAAGCACATTTTAATTCCTTATTCAACAGAGCTAAGGCTAGATTTTTTTTAGTTATAAATTTTGTTGGTAATTATCTCTTCTTTCAAGTTTCTAAGGCATTTGAATAGAACAAATTTATGATGAAAACCTTTAGGAACAAAATGGAAATCTGTCACACTGTGATATACTTCTTGGGAATATTTCTATCATTGCTAATTATATATTGAGTGTTTTGTGCATCTTGATTTTGTTTTCATTTACAATGTGCTTAGGTAGGCACCAGCATTTCCTGACCTTGGGTGGCTATGGAAACTAGGGTTCCCAAAGAACTATACAAAGGTCATGGAAAACACATGCAGACCACATACTGGGTGGGGCTGAAGATGATGGGCAGCATTTTTTCCAAAGTTCAGTTGGAAGACAAAAGGAAATGGTGTCTAAAAGGAAGAATGGCTTATAGGTTCTTGCAGAGGCAAATCAAGGGGTTGGCAGAGGTGGTTTTCTTAGATGTTCAAAGGCAATAATAAACATAATTTCATGAAACATTTTGTTATTTCACATTGTGGCACTCATTATTAGCATTTGAAGAAAGTTTAATAATTGAAGTATATTCACAAACACTTATTATGGAGGAGATAAGGTAGAGAACACTTATTAAGGAGGAGATAAGGTAGAGAAATTATATGAAGAACTTGATAAGATCTTTCTAAGAAAAGCAGTAGATACCTTAATACTTGGAGACTTCATTGTAAATGTCTGAATTAGGAAGTACAGTTAAAAAAAATGAGGTTGGGGGCAGCTGGGAGGCTCACCCGAATTGAAAGCCAGACCCAGAGAAAGGAGGTCCTGGGTTCAAATCTTATCTCAGACACTTCCTAGTGGTGTGACCCTGGGCAAGTCACTTGCCTAGCCCTTATCACTCTTCTGCCTTAGAACTAATACACAGTATTGATTCTAAAATGGAAGGTAAGGGTTATAAATTTTTTTTAAAAATGAGGCCAAGGGCTAATATATATCTTAGATGGGACTATAATCTGGGTAGACTAAATAACTTCAGAAAAAATTAAATTGACTGTATATTAGATAGGGATCTATCTACTGCTAGTGCTGAGTCATTTCTAAATCTGTTATATATATAGTCAAACCATCAGCTAGTTTGAATGAAAGTGAAGAAAAATGGGAAAAATGAGACAATATACCATGTAGTTAAAAAACTTAATGCCAATTAAAGTAATTAATATTAAATTAGTTAATACTGTTGGAAAATGAAAAGGGAAACAAAGAATAGATATTGATTTAGATTTTTACCATTTCCTAAGGAACCAGTACAAATAGTTGCTATAATGTTTGCATCATAGGATCACATATTTAGGATTGGAAGAAACATTAGAGCTCATCTATTCCAACTCCTTTAGTCTATACGTGAGGAAACTGAGACCCAGGTTGGTCAAGTAAGTTGCTCAAATTCACACAAATTGTAAGTGAAAAAGGGATCAGAAATCCTTTCAACTTCCTTTTTGGGAAATAGTATTGTTCAAGATTATTTTTATCCCATGGGTATCATTCATTCCCTCAGTTACCTTGTAAAAGCAGTCCCTCAGTGCTTTCAAGATTGTGTGCTTTTCAATGATTTTCTTTGTGTGCACTTGATCTCAATTTCCCACTCCTATCTTCTTTATAATAAATACTTTTATTTTACTTCCTCACATGGCATGTTGGGGTCTATATCATCGGGAATTATAAATATAGACCTGAAAGACCTTTGAAACCATCTATCTCTCCTCATCCATTTATTCAGCGAGTATTGGTGATTTGTCCAAGGTCACCCAAGTAGTAACAGAGGTGATATTTCTCCCCTAGTCCTCTGATTCCAAACCCAGTAGTTCCCCCCCCTTATATATTTGTGTCAGGGAGCTATATGGAACTGCTAAGAGAAAATCTGAATCCAAATGGGGTGCTTCCGTACTGTAAGTGATGATGAAATTATATCATTATATAAATGCTGAGCCTAGAGACAGAAATCCTGGGTTCAAATTTGATCCCAGACATTTCCTAGCTGCGTGACCCTGGGCAAGTCACTTAACCCCTATTGCCTAACCTTTCCATTCTTCTGCCTTAGTACTAATACATAATATTGATTCTGAGATGGAAAGTAAGGGTTTTAAAAAAGGAATGCTGAGAAATCTATTCCACATTCATGCTGATAGTAATCAGTATTTTAAAATTATCTAAAAACCACTTAATGTAAGAAAAAACCCCAACACAATGTAAATACAATTCTGATGTTTTGTTTTGGCAAAAGTTTCCCCCCCGCATGAAGTCTGAGAATCGTTGTCCTAACTCATTATGTCTTTTGGTAGTTTGTGTTCCAGGGGTCAGCTTAATGTGTGCTAAAACTTAGAAATCTACATTTTGGAAGGAGACATTTACAGAGGCAGAGTTCAGAGGTTTATTGGCTAGAGCACCAACTTTGGAAAGGAAAAGACTTTCTCTCATTCATCATTCAAGTTAGGAGTTTGGCACAGAGAGAGAGAGGGAGTCAACGGCTGCCTTTAATTGAATATACTTGGAAAGGGAAGAACTTAAATCAGCCATGAAAATGAGGAGAATGCCAGGCTTTCTGGAAACACCCCCCAAACCCAATGATTTCTCAGAATTGTATGAGTCGACAATGCCTTAGCATTTTAATGGAATAGGTTCTGAGAGCTTTGGAATGCTGTCTCTACTAAAATGGAGATTGTTCCCAGTTTGCTTCCTCTTTGAGAGGTACAGACCATTACTGTGGGTAAGAGAGAAACACATTTGCTAAGGCTTTGTTAGCAGTTAAGAAAAGAGTCCTCTATGAAATCTCCATTGTCCACCCTAACGGTTTTGTTAGGGAGCCAAGACAAGGGGGTCAAGTCAGTAGAGCAACAGAAAGCAAAAGTAATGTAGACTTTAATTTGTGCAGTTACATTCTCTCTCTGTCTCCTCTCTCTCTCTCTCTCTCTCTCTCTCTCTCTCTCTCTCTCTCTCTGTCTCTCTCTCTCTCTCTTTCTGTCTCTCTTTCTCTCTCTTTCTCCCCCCGCCCCTCTCTCTCTCTCTCACACACACACACACAACACAGAGCTTCTTAGAGGTAGTTTTCCGTAAGCCACACTTTACTGGCATAACCAGTTTCTAGTATTAACATTAGTGTTAAAGAGATGCAAGAAAGAAAATGTAAAAATGTAACAGTAGTAACATGGCTTTCTCTGTTGGTGATAACTCTCATGTTAAGATCTTGATTTAATATGTATTATATGTATTTGAGACCCAACAATCCAGGTCAGTAGCTGCTTGTGTCAAACACCAAAGGCAACAATTTAACCATTCAGAGAAGAAATGATATTTTCAGGTGCAATAATTGAAGAGACATAATGTGACAATACCGATTGGAAATAACCAGGCAAAGTAATTCTTTTAACTAACTATATTTATTTTCATCCTGAACTTAAGAAACACTAAACTAAATGAGCATATCTATATGCATAGTAGAACAAAAAAAGAACATAGTACATGAAATCACATATCTCTATTTTGCACAGCTTGTGCTATTTTTAAAATATACAACAAATTCATCCAGTAATCTTCAGAACTGTCTCTACCAGTGTTTCTCAGGTCTTTTTTCTAGTCTCTGTATTTTTTTAAAAAAATGACAGACATAAATCTCATTCTTTTGATTTTGTTTTTATTTTCAGCTTCAAATTCTCTCCTTCCTTTTATCCCTGTTTACTCATTGAGAAAGCAAGAATTATAATATCCATTATACATATGAAGTCATGCAAAACATTTCCTCATTAGTAATGTTCTGGAAAAAAAACAGAAGAAAAAGAAAGAGAAAAAATATAGTTCAATCTACACGCTGAATCCATCAGGTTTCCCTCTGGAGGTGGATTGCATTTTTCATCATGAATCTTTTGGAATTGTGGTGGATCATTGTATTGATCAGAGCTACTAAGTCTTTCATAGTTGATTATCTTTACAATATTGTTGTTAACTGTGTAAGTTGTTTTCCTGATTGTCCTTACATCACTATGCATCAGTTCATACAGGTGTTCTCAGGTTTCCTGAAACTATTCTTTTCACCATTTCTCTGTCTCTTTTTCTCTGTCTGTCTCTACACACACACACACACACACACACACACTTACATCTTTTTGTCAAATGATGCCTTCTCTTGTGTAGGGAGTTGGGAATTTTAATGTAACAAATAAATAAATTTAAAAAAACTAAAAAAAAAGAATGGTTTCTGTAGAAATCATGTTCCTTCACCCAGGTCCTTCTCCTATACCTACCTCATCATGGCATCTTTTTCAAAGACTATGCCAGAGGATTGTCAATCTAGGCAGAATCTATAAAGTTGGAAAGGATTCTTGCACCATTTGGGATGGGCTGAGATTGACCATCCTCCAAAAACTAGCATAGCCAGGTTCAGAGGGAGTCATCCCCAGTGGCCTGATCCATTTGTTGGCTGAAGCTATTTTTGAAGACCATGCACTGGATTTTTGTTCCTCCTTTATTTTCTTTTCCTTTTCAAGTTTTTAATCCTCACCCTCTTGCCAGATTACATGTTAGTACAATTTTCAATAATTGTTTTTTGACATTTTGAGACTCATGTTCTCTCCCTGTTGAAAGATGAGACTCATCTTTACCCCTTCTCTAAGCTAGCAGGTAATATGATATAGGTTAAATGTGTGTTATCAAACAATACACATTTTCATGTTCATGTTGTGAAAGAAGATACATAGCGCTTATTCTAGAGAAAAAATCACGGAGGAAATAAAGTAGAGACTGACTAGCTTCAATTTGCTTTCAGACTTATTCAATTCCTTCTATTCATTCAATAACCTTTTTTGTCATGGATGCCTTGGAACTGTTCTGGATCCTTGCATTACTGATAATAGTTAAGTCATTCACATTTGATCATCATACTCTATTGATGCTAATCTGTACAAAGTTCTCCTAGTTTTGCTCATTTCACTTTGCAATGCTTCATCTTTTCATCATTTCTTACAGCACAATAGTATTCGATCACATTCATGCACCATACTTTGTTCAATCATTCTCCAGTTAATGGGCATCCCTTCAATTTCCATTTTTTGCCACCACAAAAAGAGGTGCTATCAGTATTTTTGTACACATGGTTCCTTTCCCTTTTCCTTTAATCTCTTCAGTATATAGTCCTAGTAGTGGTATTGCTGGGTCAAGGGGTATACACAGTTTTGTAGATTTTTGAGCATAGTTTAAAATTGCTCTCTAGAATTGTTGGACTAGTTCATTGCTGCACCAAAAGTATTAGTGTTTGTTTCCCCACATCCCCTTCAGCCCTTGCCATTTTATTTTTTATTGTCTTAACCAATCTGATGAATGTGAGGTTGTACTTCAGACATAGTATTCTTACAAAACATATTCTAGGTCATATCTTCAAGGTATTATACATATTTTATGGTGTCATGTTGGTTTTTTGGAGTAAATATTGCTTTTGAAATTTAAGGTCAATAACCACAGAGAAGAAATACTTGGGAGTACACCTGCCCCCTCCAAAAATCCAGAAACTACATGAACATAATTATAAACGCTTTTATACAAATAAAGTCAGATCTAAATAATTGGAGAAATATTAATTGTTCATGGATAGGTAGAGCCTTATTCAAATTCATCCCAATACAATTACTCCCAAAATTACCCAAGCTAGAAAAAAATAATGAAATTCATTTGGTAGAAAAAAGATTGAGTACCAAAAGAATTAATGAAAGACTTTAAAGGAAGAATGTCTAACAGCACCAGATTTTAAACTGTATTATAAAGCAGAAATTATCTAAACTATCTGGTACTGGCTAAGAAAAAGAAAGATAGGTCAGTGGAACAAGACAGACATAAAACAAACAATAGTAAAAGATTATAATAACCTTGTATTTGACAAAAAGATATTATAATAACCTTGTATTTGACAAAAAGATACCATTATTTGGTAAAAATTGCTAGGACAACCAAAAATGTTTTGGCAAAAATTAGGCTTAACCAATATTTTATACTATTCAGTAAGATAACATCAAAATAGACTCATGATCTATTCATAAAAGGAAATAGCATAAGAAAATTAGAACAGAGAGCATATTGCCTATCATGTTTTTGGACAGGAGAAAAATGTATGAGTTGACAAGAGATGGAGAGCATTTTGAGATGTAAAATGGGTAATTTTGAGTATATTAAATTGAAAAGTTTTTGTACAAATCAATGTTGCCAATATTAGAAGGAAAACAGAAAATTGGGAAAAATTTATAGACAACCTCTTGGTGAGAGGTCTCATGTTTAAGACATATTGAGAACTTCATCAAACTTTGTAAGCATAAGATCTATCCTCCAATTGATAAATGGACAAATGAACAAACAATATTCAAATAAAGAAATCAAAGCCATATATATGGTATTTGAAAAAA
This sequence comes from Gracilinanus agilis, assembly GCF_016433145.1. Taxonomy (NCBI): domain Eukaryota; kingdom Metazoa; phylum Chordata; class Mammalia; order Didelphimorphia; family Didelphidae; genus Gracilinanus; species Gracilinanus agilis. The sequence continues at coordinate 536,666,032 of NC_058130.1, read as the reverse complement.
ACAGGCCAAATCACTACTGATTAGAGAAATGCAAACCAAAACAATTCTGAGATATCATCTCATACCCATCAGATTAGCTAAAATGACAAAAGGGGGGTAGTAAAACACTGTAGGTGGAACTGTGAACTGATACAACCATTTTGGCAAGCAATTTGGAATTACAGGAAAACTGTATATACTTTTAGACCCAGCAATATCATTGCTGAATTTGTTCCCAAGGAGATCTAGGAAAAAGGAAAAGAGCCTGCATGTTCCAAAATATTTAAGGAAGCTCTTTCTGTTGGTGACAAAGAACTGGAAATTGAGGGGATATCTATCCATAATCAATTGGGGGAATGCCTAAATAAATTGTGGCATATGATTGTGATGGAAAACTACTGTGCCACAAGAAAAGATGAACAGGTTAATTAAAAAAAACTTGGAAAGAACTACATGAGGCTATAAATAGCAAAATGAGTAGAACCACAAGAATGTTATATATACCTACAGACTTAATACTTCAAGAATAATTTGTGAATGTCATCTTAATAGAGGATGAACTGAAAAATGGAAACATGAAAGACATAGTATATATGTAATCTGTTTGCCAGTTGATGCCTTCTATGATGCAGGGAAGGGAAGGAGGGGCTGAGACATTTGAAAATAAATTCTATTAATAAATACAACCCCCAAAAACCAAAAATGAGATTTGTTTGTATAGATTATACGTTATATTTATTAATCTGCCCAAGAAATTAGACTTAATAATGTGTCTTTTGGACTCAAATTATCATGTATATTTATGTCATCATCTTTTGGATTGTATATGTGATATGATAACATATATGAAGTGCTTCTGAAACATTAAAGCATTATATAAATGTTACCTATTGTTAAGGCAGAGTTTCAGATGACAGGTAGATGTCAGGGAATTCTCCCAAATCACTGGAATGATTCCAAAGTAGAATGGCTTGGCTTGGGAGGGAATGAGTGGGTTTCTCCCTCTCTGAGTCCTTTAAATGATGCCTCCCTTTTGCTTAGGTGGCACAGTGGATAGAGTGCTGGTCCTTTAGGCAGGAAGACTCTGGTTTGAGTTCAAATCCAACCTCAGACATTTACTAGCTCTGTGACCCTGGACAAGTCAATTAGCCCTATTTTCCTTTCCCTCAGTTCCTCATTTGTCATATGAGCTGGAGAAGGAAATGGCGAACTGCTCCAGAATAATCTTTGCCCAGAAAACCCTAAAACGGAACACAAAAAGTCAGACATGACCAAAACAACTCAACAACACATTTTTGAGAGTCCCTCTTTCTGTTTCACTATCTCCCTGTCTATAGTCTGTCTGCCTGCTTCTCTGTCTCTGTCTCTGTCTCTGTCCCTCTCTTTGTCTCTGTCTTTCTGTCTCTGTCTCTCTCGGGCTTTTCCTTTCTCTCTCTCCCTCTTTTTTCTCTTGAAGCAATTCCTGGACAAATTCAGATTAGACCCTGAAATTCCATCCTACTCTGAGATACTGTGATCCTCTCAGTCAAATATTATCTTTTCCCCTCAGTCCTCTCTCATGGATTTCTATTTGTGACTCTCATGCATTTATTATTATGCTTTTCAAATTAAAATGACTTGTGGGCTTATTTGATTTGTATAAGCTCCTTGAGGGCAGTGGCTATGTATAATTTATCTTTGTATCCTCTGTTCCTAGCAGAATTTTTCATATAGAGTAGGTATTTAACAAACATTAATTGAATTTAAAGGATTTTGGCCACTACCACAGTTCTGAAAATTGTTTACCTTCTGAATTATTGTAGATATACTCGACCTCATTTCTCTGGAAGGCCTGGGTACAGGCACCTTTCCTAACCTCAGTTTCCTCATCAGTAAAAAAAGTACCTACTTCCCAAAGTTTTTGTGAGGATAAAATGAAAAAAAAATATTTGTAAAAAACTTTGAAGTACTATGTAAATGTTGTTATTGTTGTTAATTTTAATTACTGTCATCATATTAGTAAACTTTTTAGGAAGCAGAATGGGGACAACATTGAGATCTTTATTGGTGATATAAGTATGTTACTATGTATTTGCCATGTATGTTTATTATATAGGTGGGTATGTGGACTCAGTTTTCTTTGGAATTATCAACAGTCCAAGGTAGGTCAAATAACCCAAGGCCTATTAAGTTTCAGTTTCCTGCCAGAGAATTGATTTTTGTTGTAACTTTGCTCCTGGTCTATTGGATGTGAGGTCTGAATAGGTGTGTGGCAACCACAAAGTTAATGTAGAGCTGTAACTAAGTGACTTGGGTCAGTGAACACAAACTGTCTCCTGGGGTGAGTGGCAGTTAAGACACCCTTAGTTAAGGAAGGGGATAGACACAGTTCAGGGAGAGAAGGCAGAGACCCTGAGATACTGATAGTCTGGTGTGGGGAAGACCACTAGTTTCCCCCTTTTCCTAGCAGGCTACTGGGTAGCTTCCTATTTCAACTAATTATTTTTGATAACTAGGTGCTAAAGTCAGTCGTTTCTTCCTAGTTGGTATCCAATACATTTGATTTCTTGGGATAGGGATGGGATGGTAATCCGTACTGTGATACTTTTCTTGAGAGGGGTTACAAATAGGCATTGAGCCAAACCTGCTGTCCCAAATCCTCAAGGAATCATGTTAGAAGTGGGAGGTACCTTAGAGATTATCTAGTTCAACCTCTTCATTATGCAAAGGAGGAATATGAAGCCCAGAGAAACTGGAAATGAGACTCAAACAATTTTTGCTGAAGTTGAGGCTGAGTTGAGGTGGAACCAATGGAGCCTCACTCTCATAGACTCAGACTCTCAGGACTAGAAGAGTCTTTAGAGACTTATCCAAAACCTTCATTTTCCAGAAGAAGAAACAGACCCTCTGTCTGAGTTAATGTTAGGGCAAAGACTACAGCACAGTTTTCTTGTTTCTATATAGGGCTCTCTTTTTCAGCTAAGTTGTTGAGGTTTTACCTCTCTCAGGGTCATAAGACAGTGGGATTATTGGCTCTTCTAAAGCAGTTCAAACCCTTCCCCCGCCAGTTCCCATGATTCAATGTAAGCAGCTGATTCAAGGAGTTAGCCCCTCAGACTTTTCAGTCATTTCCTATCCCTAACATTCCTTTACACACACACACACACACACACACACACACACACACACACACACACACACACACACACACACA
>NC_058130.1:536640837-536662547 GCF_016433145.1 Gracilinanus agilis | reverse complement strand
CCTTTCCTTCCCTTCCCTTCCCTTTCCTTCCCTTCCCTTCCCTTCCCTTTCCTTCCCTTCCCTTCCCTTCCCTTCCCTTCCCTTCCCTTCCCTTCCCTTCCCTTCCCTTCCCTTCTCTTTCCTTTCCTTCCCTTCCCTTTCCTTTCCATTTCTTTCTTTTTTAAATGAAAAATGGAGTGCTTTGATTTGTAGTCGGACTCCAACAGTTCCCTCTTTGGCTGTGGATAGCATTTTTCACCATGAGTTCCTTGTTATCTTGGAACCTTGTTTTGTTGATAATAGTTTAATGTTTCACCATTGATTATTGCACAATATTTCTGCTACTGTATCCAGTATTCTGGTTCTTATCACTTCGCTTTACATCAGTTCCAGGTTTCCAAATTACTTTCAACCTTATCCTCCCATTCTCTCTCCTCCACTTCTCACATCCCTTTCTGGTAGATGAAAAAGTCAGGATCAGGAGACAGAAGCATCTCCTGGAAGACAAACTATTTCATCAGGCACTAAAGTTCTATCTTTCTTTCCTTACCTTCCCTACTTTATGCCTACTTTCTCCACATCCCACTCTCACTTCTGGGTTGACAGTTTCTTTGTCTGCACCTTGGAGTTTTACTATTAGGTGGCACTAGAAGGACTACCAATATGAGCAAAAAAAATTGCTCAATGGACCACTCTTCTTAGCTCTCCAGGTTAGGCTAGAATTTTAGGCTCTCCAGTTATTGCCTCTCTTTCCTTTTCCACATCACCCAAGCAAACCTTGGAGACAGTCCAAATGCTGCTTCAGCAGAAGCCCACTCTCCACTAGTTCCTTCTGCCTCCACTTTACCCTCCCCCCCATTCCAGTTCACACTGCCCTTGATAAGACACTGAACTAATTATTTAATAGAAGTATAGGTGTCTCAATGAAGGACATCTTTAGTTCCATGATATTCTTCCATGACCAGATTTCATTTGGAGTACTGTGTCTGATTCTGAGCACCACATTTTAGAAAAGACATTGAGAAGCTGGCATATAGTCAAAAGAAAGTAACTAGATCTTGCCTAGATTAATAATGTGCTGAGATTGGAAATAAAAAATCATTTCAAGGGGATTCCTCTCTCTGTGTCTCACCCCCTGTATCCAAGCTGTTGCCAAGACCTGCTGTTTTGACCTTTGCAATATCATGCCAATACATTTCCTTCTCTCCTTTGACATTGCTTCTGCCCTGGTTCAGGCCCTCATCACCTCATTCCTGGATTATTATAATAATATCTGGTGGTGGATCTGCTTATCTCAAGTTTCTTTCCACTCTAATCCAACATCCATTCAGCCACTAAAGAGATTTTCCTAAAATATAGGTCTAATCATATCACTTCCCTACTTGATAAATTCTAGTAACTTCCTTTTGCCTTCAGAATTAAATACAAAAAGCTATCTGCCATTCAAAGCCCTTCTTAACCAGCTCCCTCCTACCTTTCCAGTATTTTTATACATTACTTCTGGATGTCTATTCTTTCACCTAGTGACACTGGCCTCCTGACTGTTCCACAAACAAGATACTCCATCTCTCAATCTGAGCATTCTCTCTGGTTGTCCCTCATACCAGGGATGCTCTCCTTCCACCATTCTATGTACTGACTGTGACTTCCTTTAATTCTCAATTAAAATCTCATTTTTTAAAATGGAAAGTCTTCCCCAACCCCTCATAATTCTAATGCCTTCCTTCTGCAAGTATTTCCTATTTATTGTATTTTTGACTTGCTTTGTATGTATTTGTTTGCATGTTGTCTTCCTCATCTCTTCTTTTTGTATCCCCAGAGTTTAGCAAAAGCTTGACATATAGTAAGCACCTAATAACTGTTTATTGGTTGATTATACCTAATAGAATGACTTAAACTTGAAACCAGGCTGATCCAAAAAGTGGTTGAGGAAATAAACTAAGGTTATTTAACATGGAGAAGAGAATGTTTAAGAAGGACTTAATTTCTCTTCAAACATTTGAAGGGGTGTCATCTAGAAAAGGGATTATATTATTCTAAATGCTACTTATTTTGTTTGGCTCTAGAGAGGAGAACTAGGGTAAATAAGAAGATAAATATCAGGTCACTTTAAGGAAGAGCTTAGAATCCAACAATTAGAACTACTCAGGAATGGAAATGGTTTGAATCAAAAGACAATGTTTTTCCTAACAACAGAGGTCTTCCAGCAGAGGGTGGATCACAATCCAGCACAGCTATCATCAGAAGATTTCATGTTTTGGTAAATAGATGGATTGGCTCTGAAGTCCCTGCCACCTTTCAGATTTTGAGATTTTATGGTACTAAAGCAGATACTGCATGGTAAGCTGTTGTGGAGAGGTAACAAACATAAGGTAGAAGAAATACTGTTAGAATTCAAGGAAGAAGAAGAACCATAGTTTTAGGGTGCTGAGAAATACCAGTCTTACTTTTTAAGATAGGGAAGTACTTTATGACCACATAACTAAAAAAAACCAGCACCTTTCTCATTCATACATATTTATCATGACTATAATTTTAGACTCCAAATTGGGCTAGCTTTTCTGAAAAGAAAGAAAACGTATATTCTTTGAATAACATTGTTAGAATATACTTTTCTTGAACTTTGGATTGCTCTAGAAAGTCTGGAATCTGTGATGTTCATTTGTATCTTTTCAGAAATACAGATAGTTAGGTTAGGGAAGAGGAAAGAAAAGGAATAAATATTTATATAGTGCCTACTATCTGCCAAGTACTCTATTAAGCTTTTACAAATATTATCTCAATGCTCACAATAGCCCTGGGAGGGAGATACTATTAACTCCATTTTGTAGATGAGGAAACTGAGACTAACTGATTAACCCAAGGAGCCACAGCTCAGGTCTTCCATGCCTATTATCACTACTATTATTCAAGACTGTACTAGAAATGCTAGCTATAACAATAAGGGAAGAAGAAGGAAGAAACTGAAGGGATTAAAGTAGGCGATGAGGAAATAAAACTATCACTCTTTGCAGATGATATTACGGTTAACTTAGAGAATCCTAGAGAATTTGTCACAACTACAAAACCCTTTTTAATATGAAGTCAGATCTAAACAATTCAAAAAATATTAATTGTTCATGGATAAACTGAGCCAGTATAAAAAATGACATTTTACCTATTTAGAGCCATCCCAATCAAACTACCCCAAAATTATTTTACAAAGCTAGAAAAAATAATAAAATTCTTCTGGAAGAACAAAAGGCCAGCAATATTAAGGGAATTAATGAAAAAATTATGAAGGAAGGTGGCTTAGCTGTACTGAGGTTCCAACTGTATTACAGAATGACAACCATTATAACAACCTGGTACTGGTTAAGAAACAGAGTAGTGGATCAGTGGATTAGATTAAGCATTTAGAACACAGTAGTAAATGATCATAGTATTTGACAAATCCAAAGACCCAAGCTTTTGGAAGAAGGACTTACTGTTCAACAAAAACTGCTGGTAAAATTGCAAAACAGAATGACAGAAACTAGGCACCAACCAACACCTCACACTATATACCAAAGTAAAGTCAAAATAGATACATGACTTGGAAATAAAGGGTGAAACCATAAACAAATTAGAAGAGCTTAGAATAGTTTACTTATGAGATCCATGAATAAGGAAAGAATTTATGTCCAGAGGAGACAGAGAACAATACAAGATGTAAAGCATAACTTTGATTACATTAAATTAAAAAGGTTTTGCACAAAAAATCCAATGCAACCAAAATAAGAAGGGAAATAACAAACTGGTAAAAATTTTTATGGCATGTATCTCTAACAAAGGCTTCATTTCTCAAACATATAGGGAACTGAGTTAAAGGATAGGAATAGGTAGTTCTCAGATGAAGAAAATTAAAACTCTAGTCACGTGAAAAACTGCTCCAAAGAATTATCAGATTAAAACAACTCTGAGGTGCTACCTTATACCTGTTAGACTGGCTAATATGACAAAAAAGGAAAATGATAAATGTTGTAAGGGATATAGAAAAACTGGGACACTAATGATGCTGTTGTTAGAGTTTGTGAACTGATATAGCCATTCTGGAGAGTGTTATAAGGAAAGAGAGCATATGATCAAGATCTAGGAAAGATTTGGAGCCATGCTCAAAGTGCCGTCAAACTGTGCATACCATTTAAACCAGCAATATCACTACTAAGTCTATATCCCAAATAGATCAAAGATAGGGGAAAAGGACCTACTTGTATGAAGATATTTATGGCAACTTTTTTTTGTGTGTGTGGTAGCAAAGAAGGGATGTCCATCAACTGGAGAATGTTTGGACAAGCTATGGTATATGATTGAGATGTAATACTATTGTGCCTATGATGACAAATAAGATAATGACAAAAAACAAAACAAAACAAAATAAAACAAACCTGGAAAGACTTACCTGGAATGATGCAGTGAACAGATCCAGGAGACTGTTGTGCATAGTAACAGCAATAATGTATGATGATCAGCTGTGAATGACTTAACTATTGTCAGCAATGCAAGGATCCAGAACAACTCCAAGGGACCCAGGAAGAACAAGCCTTTCCACTGCTATAGAAGGAATTACTGGAGTCTGAATGCACATTGAAGAATGACATTCTTCACTTTATTTCCTCCATGGATTTTTCTCTAGTGTGAGATGTGTCTTCTTTCATGACATGATGAACATGGATATAGGGTGTTGTATCATATTACTGTACAATCTATATCATATTACCTGCTGTCGTGGGGAAGGAGGAGGGATAGGAAGGAGGGAGAGGACATGGATCTCAAAATGTCAGAAAATGATTATTGAAAATTGTATTGATGTATAATCTGGAAAAAAGAAAAAACTTAATAATAACAAAAATAGAAATAAAGTCTTCTTTACTTGTGGTTCAATACCTTACTCATGTAGTGGCTGGGCCAAAAAATATCTGTCTCTGCATGTTGTGCCCATTACTTCCCATCAGGAGGCAAGTAGCATTGTCCATCATAAGTCTTCTGGAAAACATGATTGGTTATTGCTTTGAGGAGAGGTAAGAGTCTGTTGAAGTAGCTTTTTTTTTTTTTACATTGTTGTTTTTCTTCCTTGAATAAACTGGTCCTACACATTTCCCTTTGTGTCAGTTTCTATTGCCCAAGATTTTTGGGAATTGTATTTTCTACCATTTCTAATGACTCAGAAATATTGCATTTTATTTATATGTCACATATTGTTCAGTCATTCTTCAATTATCTAACAGAAACCATTTAGGTTCTAGCTCCACTGCCCTCTCCTCCCCATCTCTAGTCTCTCAGGAAAATATAGGATCAGGAAGTTTATTAGTACTTTTTTCTCCTTTTCATTATTTCCTCCCCACTATTACCTTTCTTTTTACCCTAATGTCCACTACTCCACCCCATCTCCACTTGACTCTATGTTGGGTCCAAAGCATTTCTATATCAACCTGTGTATTTAACTTTCCTTTATCTATTTCAGAAAAGAGTCAGTTTCCTCTAATGTTCTCTCTCTCCTTTCCTTTGGATTTCATGTTCTTCTCCTCATTTATGAGAAGTAGCAAATTTCATCCCCTCTCCTTTTCTGTTCTTACTTAGTGGCTTTTTTATTTAGTCATTTAGTCATCCTGTGGACTTTATCATGTTAATACTGTCCATGGGGTTTTCTTGGCAAAGCTATTGGATTGACTTGCCATTTCCTTTTCCAGGGAATTAAGGCAATCAGAGATGAAGTGCCTTGCTCATGGTCACACAGCTAGGAACTATCTAAGGTCAGATTTGAACTTGGGTCTCCCTGCCATTTAAAGAGCCCTGTGCTGTATCTACTGAGTCATCTAGCTGCCTCTGTTTCCCCTAGTACATTCCTCTTTTAATATTGCTTTCCCTTTTCCAATCTTCAGACTTTCAGACAAGAACAAAGCTCTCCTTTCCTCTCAACACTTCTGTTTTTCTTATTCAACTTATTGAACACCCTTTGAAAATGTTAATGTTCTTAAGGAACATTTCTTCTTTTCTCATTATGATGCTAGTATGACATCATCATACAGGTCTTCACAATTGCTCAAATGAAATTACTTTTCTAGGATTCTATGATCTCTTGCTTGTATTTAAAAGTTTCTCTTCAGCTCTGATATTTTAATTGAAATTTAATGTCCTCTATGTAATTAAATGTCCATTCTCCTTTCCTCCTGTTTAGATTCATGTTGGCATGGCAAAGTTTTCCACACTGATTGTTTTTGATATCCAATCTTATTCTTTCTTCTATTTTTCCTAATTTCTAGATTTTGTTCTAATCTTTTTTACTGTCTTATGGAATCATGAATTTCTGTTTGGTCTACTTTAACTCTCAAAGCGCTTATTTCTCAGGTTATCACCACCATATTTCCCAAGTTGATTTTGTTGCTGTTCAGTCATTTCAGTTGTGTCCTACTCTTCATGACCACATTTGGGGATTGTCTTGGCAAAGGCATTAGAGTGGTTTTCCAGCTCCAGGTCATCTTACAGATGAGGACACTGAGGCAAACAGGTTAAGTGTCTTGCTTAGTTACACAGATAGTAGATGTCTTAGGCCAGATATGAATTTAGGTCTTCCTGACCCAAGACCCAGAACTCTCTACACTGTGCCACTGAGTCTAAGTTGATTACCTGCTTCCAATTCTTTCCGGAAGAGCTTTTATTTTATTTTCTTATTTCTTGCTCCATTTATTCTATGTATTCATGTAGTTTTAATATGAAGTTAATTTTTCCCCTTTGAATCTCTACATGCAGTTGTTATAGATTTACATTTGCAGTATTTTTGATATTTTTGGACAATATTCTAGTAACTAATTTGTTTAGCTATGGTTCCTGAATTGAGTCTTTGTGCTAGAGCCAAGTTCTTCTCCATGCTACCCTTTTAGGAACAGTGGTCAGTTTTTATCAATTTCATTTTGAGTTTCCTTGTGATATTCTGAGACAGGCCTGACTCAGATCAGTACCATGATAGTTTAGGTTGAACAAAATGAGATTCTCATCAGTCATTCAAGACGTAGCAAAGGGAGAGCGATATTTTAAAAAGATAGACATTGAGAACAAATTGTTTTGGTTCAGGGACATTGTGGTTGAGATCCACCAGTCAATCATGTGAGATCTCCTCTAGCACCTTGCTATTTTCTGTTCAGGAGAGGAAAGGACATTAATAATGTAAACTCTTACTCCCATGAGCCAATTAAAGCTTAAATAAATACCTCTGAGGCAGCTAGGTAGCACAGGGGATAGAGTGCCAGGACTGGAGATGGGAGTTCCTGGTTTGAAATCTGACCTCAGATACTTCCTAGCTATGTGATCCTGGGCAAGTCACAGCTCCAATTCCCTAGCCCCTGCTACTCTTCTGTCTTAGAGTTGATAAGACAGAAACAAAGGGTTAAAAATTTTTTTAAAAGAATTCTTCAATACTTTGTTAAGAAAAAAAAACCCCAACAAACCAACCTAACTTTCATGAGAGTTCCTATCACATATAGGTTCTTGCAGTGACCTCCACCTCCTGGGACTATGCTTCCCTGGATCTTTAAGGTTCAAAGCAGTGGTCTTTTGGGATCTCTTTGGCATGTCAAGAGAAAGTATTAGGGACTTTGAATACCTGCTCCTGTCTCTTGCTTGCAGGAATCTGTCCTAAGCACCCATACTTCAAAACCCAAATAGAAAAAAGCAAAAAGAAAGTCGAAATAATAAATAATACTATTAAATAAAATAAGTAAAAAATAAGTAAAAAGAAAAAATCAAAGCTCTCCCTCAAAGATAAGGCATTCAGAGATGCTAGCAAGCCTAGCTGCTCCTTTCTTATAGACTTGCTTTCCAGAGGGATTGTAGACAGGCACCCAAAATGTACCCTGTGAGATTTGGTGTTAAGGGAAGCTAACTGTTGACATTGGCGCCCATTTCTTTGGATTAGGCCTGTTAGAGCTTCTCCCTTCCCTCCTCAGGATTATTAGTATTTTTTCTCTACCTTCCACCAGTTGTATTCTCCCCATTTTTAGGGGCTCAGTGATTAGCACCCCAGGTTCACTTAACCACTTTACATCATATAACTTTTTATGGCCTATTTACTTCATGGATATTAGGAAGAACAAACACAAATATATTTCCTTACAAAATATTGGGACATAGTACTTTTTTTTATTAACTTCATGGGGAAGATGGTTGTGGGAATTTGGCTCATAAACTGTCTTTGTTCCTTCATAAAATTAGTCTCACCAAATCTAAAGCTTTATTGTTGCCAGTTTCTTCTGGGCTGGCCTTCCAGATCTCTGCTTTATAAAAGGGTTTCAATGCTGGACTGGCATTTCTTCCTCATCCTAGTGGCTTCAACTTAGCACAAATTAGATATTCCATTCCCTTTATCCAGAAAATAAAAAAAACAAACAGATCAAGGACCAGGACTATTTCTTAGGGACCGTGTGACATTTTATTTTCTAGGGGAAGAAGAATCAATAAAGAGTTTCTACGGCTCTTCTCCCCATCCTACAAGGTCTCTTTGGCCATGAAGGGGTCACCTCACTCCCCTAAATGCAACGTAGCAAAAAGATTTTTTTTCCAGTGCTAACTTAGACCATTCTAAAGATATTGACAGTTCTGCCTTTGCAGCCAATGGAAAAAAAGCAAGTTTCAGTCCTCACAATATTCCTGGAAGAAATATCCTTGCTTCTTTCCAAATTGATGACACCATATTAGCAAACTGATAGTATGTGTACATGTGTTAAGTCTTCAATATGTAAAGAAAAATCAACCCTCTACATAAAGAGAAGGAAACTGAAGGTGAGATAGGTTAAATGAATTGCCCATACTTGTATAGTTAGCATGTGGTGAAGATAGGACACAAACTCAAGATTCACGATTACAAATAAAGCCTTCTTAGGAGTAGCTCAGTGGATAGAAAGCCAAGCTCAGATTGGGGAGAACCTGGGTTCAAATTTATCCTCAGTCACTTCCTAGTTTTATGACTGGGCAAGTCATCAAACTCCAATTGTCTGGCCTTTATTGCTCTTCTGCCTTGGAACCTAGACTTGTTTTGAGTCTGATACAGAAGGTGAGGAATTAAAAAAAAAAAAACCAAAAAGCAAAAAGCAAATATAACCTTTTTTCTATGACACAAATAGAGTGGTTAGGAAAGAGGAAAAAGGACAAGAATCTTGAGTCTGAGAGAAATAGGAGAAGCCACAAACTTGGCATAAGAAAGAGCATCCTTAGGGTGATGAAGCTAGTCAGGGAAGAGTTAAAAGAAAAGACATCATTTCGTTTTGAAATAGTTCTTTTAATAAATGTTGACTAAGAACATTAGATAACATCAGGACAGCTAGGTGTCACAGCAGATTGAAGACTCATATTACTGAGTTCAAATTTGGCATTGGATCTTATTAGCTGTGTGACCCTGGATAGTTCATTTAACCCCATTTGCCTCAGTTTCCTAATCTTTCAAGTGAACTGTGAGTTGGAGAAGGAAATGGCAAACCACTCAAGGATATATGCCAAGAAAACCCCAAATGGAATCATAAAACAATTGAATGACAATACAGTATTGACAATACCATAGATTAATAATCCATACTTTGTTAGTGTCACAGAATCATCTTATTTGTGGGATTTAATGATTCCCCTATGCCTTTCTCCAAAAAAATGCTAGATAAAGGATATTCAGAATGAATGAAAATGTTTTTTATTTTGGGAATTTCATGACACTCCTTGAAATACTTGGAGATCCTCTGGAATAGGAAAAAGAAAACAGAGTAGGAACAATAATTTTTACTTTTAAGTAAGCTTTATATGAATATTTTGTACATAGAAGACCAGTAGTTGACATTTCTTTAAACCCTTTCTATATATTATTTCATTTAAGCTTCCAACAATCTTAGGAGGTTGATGCTATTCATATCATCAATGTATATAGATAAGAAAACTGGTACTGACGTTAAGTGACTTAACGTTGGGTCACAGAACTAGCAAGTATAGAGGTAATATTTGAACCCCATCCCTCTTAACTCCAAGTCTAGCTTTTTATCAATTACATAACAGTAAAAAGTGACATTAAAATTTATAGCTAAGTATCCACATTAGTTGCCCTGTGGGCAGAAAAGAGCCTGAGAATTTGAAGGACTAACCATAAAAAAGCAAACAAGAAACTAAGCAAACAGAAAGAGGAATAAAGGAGAAAACAGTATAAAACAACAGCATACAAAAGCTTTCCCCATATATAATGTGTTTTCTTAGGAATCATGAGACTTAATTATTGCTGAGATCAGTTCTCATCCATTTTATAGAGGAGGAATACCAAATTTGAGTTATACTTCACTGATTAATGATTTAAAATTATTTTAAACAATAAAATAAATAAATAAAATATTAAACTATTTTATTTGAGTATTTAAATAATTAATCATTTTAAAAGGATTACATTACACTACATTACATTTTACTATTGTAAAGACTACACATGTAGCTTGCTCTGCAAATTGTCTCTATTAGAAAGAATTTGTGGTTGTCATCAAGTCATTTTCAGTTGTGTCCAACTCTTCATGAGCCCATTTGGGGTTTTCATGGCAAAGATACTAGAGAACTTTGCCATTTCCTTTTCCAGCTCATTTTACAGATGGAAAAACCAAGGCAAAAAGGGTTAAGTGACTTGCCCAAGGTCACAGAGCTAGGAAGTATCTAAGGCTGGATTTGAACTCATAAAGATATATGTCTTCCTGAACCTAGGTCTCAAACTCTATCTATTGAGCCATCTTTGTGATCCCAGAAAGAGTTCAGTCTCGTGCTTCATTTAGCTAGGACTCATTCTCATTAGTTATGTGACACTGGGCAAGAAATTTAACATCTCTACTTTAGTTTAATCCACTGTAAAAATGTAATGATACCTGCTCACTTAGAGCACAGGATTGCTGTAAGCATCCTCTTAGGTAACTAATATATCAGTTACCGAATATAACTATTAAATGCGTGTAAAGAATTTTGGAAGGTAAGGCGTTACATAAATGTAAGACAATTTTCTTTTTGCAAGATGAAGACTTCCCAGCTTCATCAGGGAGAAGGCATAAGATTAATTTATTAATGTTTGGAAATTGCTTTGATGAGAAACTCCTTGGATGAGTACTGAGACATCATTAATAAAACCTTTCTTTTAATTATGTTTCTCTTTTCATTATAGCTACAGAAAGTCATAATTATTGTAAAAGCTATCCCAAACATAATAGGAAAATTTAATAAAGATGAAAATAGGCATAAATGAATCTGGAATAATGTAAATTGTACTTAACAGAGTGTACTGTCTCTGAGTTTGAGCCACTAACTTACTTATTCAGAAAATATAACTCATCCTTGGAGAGAGAGCTCTTTAAATTCAATTTTACTTTGCAGTCAGAGTGAATATGACAAGGCCACCAAATCTGCCTGAGCAAAATGGAAAGGGTTGACAGCTACCTTTTGTGAGATGATTGGAGGGCAATTCAACTTGTTGATAGGAGGTTAGGCTAAATGATATCTCAGCATTTCTCATAGCTCTCTGTTTCTGAAAAAAAAAGTTGAGAGCTCTCAGTTTCATGCTGAAAACAAGAAAGAAAAGGCTTTATTTATGATCAGGATTTGAGTCTTTCTGGACTCAGCATTTTAAGAAGATATTTCTATGAAGAATTAAAATGATTTGATCAAATAGATAACATTATAAACTGGATCCAATATTTCTTTAGAATGAATAATTATTATTTGCTCTGGACTTTCTTTTTAGATCAAATCTTTGTTAATGGAGAAAATATATTATTTAATGAGGTAAACTTTTAAACCTCCATACTAAAACGCCTCTAGATTTGTTGTTTGCCTGATTTGATATCAAATGACATTAAGGTTATGTCTCTGGTGCTGTTAGAGCCAAATGGAGCCCATATACCCTGTTATATATAATTGTTTTAGTACAAAATTTAGTCATTACAGTATTGTAGCTGATGCCGGCAATTTAGACACAGCTGGCATCAGAGAGTTGTGAAATCATACATCTGTAAGGAGCCTTAGGAGGTCAGATAGTCCATTCCCTACCAATTAGGGTGCAATAGTGTTTTCTACTACCTTTCTAGACCAGCCTTACTAAACTACCCCAAAGATCTCATTAATTTGGGAGATCCCATTGGTGATGAAGTCGCAATCCATCTCTGCTTGACCCTCCTGTGAGACTATTGTCCAGGTGTTCCCCAATGTCAGATACACCACAAGCAGCCTCCTGTAAAAGCTTGGGGATTTTCTCAGTTTTTCCTGATGTTGAGAAAGTACCTGGCAAGCACTTGGGCTGCCATCTTCTCTTTCTGCTGTGCAGTTCTTCTATGATAATCTTTATTTCTGATCTTCAGAGTTCTAGCCTTAGTTAAAACAATATATGTTTACATTTAAAGTTAAGTTGTTTAGATGGTGAGCCAAATTATGTAATCAAATAGATATTTGCTTACTCTAAATACAAAATGTTATTTTATTCAAGTCATATGAAATCATATGTGAGCATACTGCCACGAGTACTATTTTAATGTTCTTCAAATTGCATATTTTAATGTGTTAAAAATTTAGATCATATGCTAGAAGATTGAAATAACAAGATAAGTCAGCCAGCATGACCCACGCCCATCCATATATGCCTTCTGTAATAACAATGAAAAGGGTTCTTTTTTTTTCCAATTTCATAAGTATTTATTAAATGCCTACAATGTACTAGGGCAGCTGGGTAGTGCAGTGGATATAGCCCTGGCTTGAAATCCAGAAGACTCATCTTCCTGAGTTTAAATCCAGCCTCAGACACCTATCAGCTGTGTAACCTTGGGTAAATCACTTTACTTTGTTTGCCTCAGTTCTTTATCTGTGAAATGAGTTGGAAAGAAATGGCAAATACTCCTGTCTCTCTCTCTCTCTCTCTTTTAAAAAATAATATTTCAATTCCCCCCCAATTACATATAAAATAATTTTAAACACTTTAAAATTAAATTAAAATTATTTTGACTTATTATTTGCATTTTTATTAGAATTAAATTTAAAGATTTAAAATTTAAGATTATTAATTTTTAATTAAATTTTTATTTTAATTATAAATTTCCACATAAGTTTTCCTAAGTTATATGATCTATATTATCTCTCTACCTCCTTCCCTCCCCACTCCTAGAGCTTAGAAGCAATTCATTCTGGGTTATACATGTATTATCATGCAAAACATAGAATGAAAAGGGTTCTTGGGGGAATCAAGAGATACAAGCTTTGGCCTATGTATACTAAGAATTTGAAAGATACTCATCCATTTCATGGATTAATTCATTCATTAGTTCACTCAATAAATTTTTATTAGACATTTATTAGCAGAGCTCTGCTACTAGGGCTTGAGGAGATGAAAAGTTCAGATGAGTCCTTAGACCAAATGTCTTAATTGATTGTTTCCTTTGGTATTGTGGTCAGGAGAAGAATTCATGACCTGGGCGGTAGCTTTCCATTGAGAAGCTTCTCTACATTTAGTTTAGCTGGATTTTGGATGATGAAACGATCAGATTGATTCTGTCTTTTTTCAGGTGATTCTATTTATACTTTGATTTTGACCTGTAATTTCCCAAGTCAAAATTCCCTGTCTCTAAACTTAGTTCAGAAATTCAATTGGCTTGTAATGAGTTAAGTTTAGAAATCCAATTCTCTTGTTATTCACTGTTCTTTTCTTGTGTCAAGGAAATCTGTTACTTTTGAAGAATGCAGGTGACCACTAGGGAGTAGCCAGGTCTAGATCCTTTATACCACAAAGTTATACTTCAAGGATGTCTGGCTTGTTATCCAAAGAAGTCTCTCACCTTGGGGGTAGACTCAAACAATGAACATTTTTTAGTCACAGGAGGGAAGGAGTGGGTTGTTGCTAGCCCCTCATTCCCAATTTCCAGCCAATCATACTGTCTCCCATACCTCAGCTCTGTAACCAATTGTATTGAAATAACCATTCATGATATTGAGCTCTTTTAACCAATTATAATTTATTCCCTGCCTACAAAGTCCTATTCTTTGTTCTGTACTTCCCAAAACCATTAAAGACATCTATCCTTTCCTTTCCTTTGAGGTTTTAGCTTAGCTGGAGAAACTGAGATTTTATTTATTGGTAAATCTATTTTTAATATAAATTTATTGGTAAATTAAATAAAATAAATTGGTAAATATATTGGTAAATATATCCTTTACTAATAAATTAATCATGCTCAGAACTTTGTGCTTCAGTCTATCTTAATTTTAACTATTACCATGACATGACGGAGTTTGTAATTAGAGGCTTTTTCTGCATGGTAAGTTCGAGGCTTAGACTTCTTGCAGTCATCTTCAAGAATCCAGTCATTCCAAAGCAATGATCAAATAAATCTTGGAGGAAAAAAAATAGATGCATAGACACTAAATGACATTAAATGAACCTGGGTCCAAAGGTCATCTTGGATAAGATGAGTCTATCATTTTTCAATATGGGATAGTGAAAGTGGAATTGAGTTTTTGATAATCTATTTAGTATACCATGCATTACGAATATACAGTATTTTTTCATGTCATTGGTATTTTGCATGAGTTTTTAAAAAAAGATTATTTATTTGTTTGTTTGTTAGACTTAAATACCCAGTTAACTTCTTTCCTCCCTCCCTTCCCTCCTTCTATTAGAGATGGCATCATTTATTTGACAAAAAGGAACACGTATATTTAAAACTATGTCTTACATATTTCTAATGATCAATTCTTTCTCTGGAGGTGGACATATACAAGCTATTCTTCAAACAACTTTTTTGTTGCTGTATATAATGTTCTCTTGGTTCTGCTTGGGTCAGTCTTTATAGTTTTATGTAGGTCTTTCCATATTTTTCCAAAATTAGCCTGTTCCTTATTTCTTACAGCACAGTAGTATTACATATCAATCATTTGCCAAAACTTGTTTGGCCATTGAGTTTTTAAAGTTTTTTTTTTTTAATTAAGCTTCTGATTTCCCTTTTATAGTCATTTTGGGGCCAGCTTTCACTTATTGAGAAGCATATACTTTTGCTTTGTCTCTTTCAAAGCAGCACTCAGTAGCTAATATGTCTCTCTTTAGGAGGGATCCAAGCAAATATATCTACTTAAAGTTCATACTTGAGAATTTCTTCAGGCATTCTGGTTATTTACAGGCTGACTTGTGGCAGGCCTTAAGTAAAATGATCTAGACACTGTCTTTCCCCATCCTCATTGCCATGGGGCTTGCCCTCCCCCTCTTGGTTACTATTTCAAGGAAATAAGAACAAAAAGCCTCCTGTACATGGATGCCAAAAACGATCAATTTCAGTCTTAACATTTTTACAGACATATTTTGTAGCACGATTTTGTGGAAAGCTTCTCATTCCCATGTCCTCTCTTTTCTGCTTTGTTTCTCTATCCCTTCTCTCCTTTCTCCTCTGGTCTCCTTTGTTCCCATCTCCTTTTTTCTGTTCCTCCCTTCTCTGTCTCTGATCCCCCTACCTCCCTTCATCTTCATTTCTGTCTCCTGAGATGAGATATAGAGCAAGAGAGATAAACAGAGATCAATGAAGGGAAAGGTGCTCTGCTTTACACAGTACAGTGGAATTCCCTCTGTATTTGATTTTTATTTTTAAAAATAATCACTCTTTGAATGCATTTCTTTAGGACTAGGCTATCTATATATTCTGTATCCCATTTGTGTGTTATTTTATTTGCTTTGGAATTTGGGGTCTATTCTATTTTTCTCAATAAATACTTCCAGAATAGTATTTATTTAGGTAAAAGTATTGATTCCAAAGTAGCATACTTTCCTTTTCTCTGTTTTGCACATCTTAAGAAGGAAGGTGGAAGAATAGGAAAGAAAAAGGACCCCAAAGAAAGAACGAATCATGGAGAAGGCAGAGGTGAAGAAAGCCGCTTCCTTGTCCCTTAGCCTTCTATTGACTGTCGTGTTCCCTGGGGCTTAATCATGCCTCATCTCACTGCTAGCTCATTCTCACAGCCCTAGGCCCAGTCAATCTGGCACCTTTAAACTGTGCCCTCTCCCCAAACTCCAACATATGCCTAGGGGCTATCTTCTCCTGATAAGCCTCCTCCCATCTTTCCCCTACCCCCACCCCATCCCCAGACTGATTTATCTATGTGTCCTATATCCTTAGGGCTGCCTTCCAAGGTGACAACTAATCTTTGCTAAGGTACTAATGGGAGAGTACAACAAGGCTCTCTTCCCTTCCATCTCAGGTGATGTACAGATATTTTAAAAGTAGCTTTCAGGATATAATTTCCCTGCCTTTGTTGTCTCACCTGGGGAGGGATTCTAATGGTGAGAATTTTGGGATGTGCCTAGCAAGCTCTGGCAGTGGTACTCTGCATCCCATACTGTGGACGTAGCTAGGTACCTGTTCCCCAAATTTCTCGATTTCTAGGTGGAGCCCCCTCTACACAGAATAAATTTAGAGCTGGGAAGGTATTTGGGGGCCATCTAATCCACTCTCCCTCCTTTTACAGATGAGGAGACAAAGGCCTGGAGAGGTTAGGAGTTCACATAGGGAAATGTGGCCCTCAGTGGTAGAGCTGGGATTTGAACCCAGGTCTTTTGATGCAAAATCCAGCTTTCTTTCCATTGCATTGTGCTGCCTTGTCTTTCAGGCTTCTGCAAAAACAGATAGTGCTGTAGCCTATATTTTTCCCCACTTTTCTCCTCCTACCTCTCAGGTTACTCCAGGCTTGTGGCATGCTTTAGGTCAGTATCGATTTGAAGTCTTCGCCTGAGGAAAGTTCCTTTTGCTAGACTGATACTAGGCATAGATCAAATCAGAATACATTTAAGCAAACACTGGAATAAAATAAACAACAAAAAAATCCTCCTAACTACGCAAAAAGATAATCTACAAATTCTAACAGCAAATCACTTCCTGACATTTCTATCTTGAATTTCCAACCTTGTATTTGTCCTGATGGCTTGTTGTATAATGGGAGAATGCCCTAGATTTATTATTATTTATTTTAGTATTTATTTTATTTTTATATTTTAATTTTATTATTCTTTATTTATTCTTTTATTTAGAACAATTTATGGCACTGGCTCCCAAATAGCCATTCTGCTTTCCTAATATTATTGGTGGCGGTAGCAAAGAGGAATAGTGCAGCAATTCAGTGGGGAAGGAAGAGCAGGCAGGACATCTTGGTGGGAAGAGCACCAAGCTTTGAGTGTTCGAGCTGATGCAATGACTTTACTGGTTAGGGTTTAAAGCTAATTGGGAAAGCCTCATTCTACTGCATCTGCCATGGAATCACTACAGCAGCATAATCTAGATGCAAATTGAGATACCTTCTGGATGGAAACTGCACTTTGAATCTTGGGACACTGGTATCCCTGCCACTTCTGCTGCCTTCTCACGATGGGTGCAGCTTTCTGCCCCAAAGCCTTGTGTGAGATATGGTCTAGAGTCTGGGTCTCCCCAGACATGGGATCTTTCCCCCCTCTCTCTTGATACTCTTATGGGTGGTTCCCTTTCGCTTCTGCAGCATCTGGGGTCCTCTTTCCATTTGGGCCACCTGAAAAGTGACACAAGGTTTAGGGTACTCTGTGGAGTGATAACCACTGAAAACCATAGCTTTGGGACAGCTGGGTGGCTCAGGAGATAGAAAGCCAGGCCTGGAGATGGAAGGTCCTAGGGACAAATCTGGCCTCAGACACTTCCTAGCAGTGTGACCCTGAGCAAGTCACTTGACACCCATTGCGTAGCCCTTATTGCTCTTTTGTCTTGGAACCAATTCTTAGTACTGATTCTAAGATGAAAAGTGAGGGTTAAAAAAAAGAAAACCATAGTTCATGAGCCCCTACTTGTACATTTACTTTTACCATCCAACATGACGACTCTTGACTTCAAAGGCAAAGCATTCATTAAAGCAACAAATGGCCAGATTGACTGAGTCAGGGCAGCAAGAGTAAGCTTGCTTAAGAAGAGGCATAATTGAACCTCAAGGAACACTATAAGCAAGAGAAGGCTAAAGAACAGGGCAGCAGATTTCTTTGCATCCACCTTCTCGATCAATATAATTTCTTCTTTCTTTCTGATCCTTAACCTTTCCTTTTCATCAAACTCCCTTCCTAAGAGGTGCAAAATAGAGAAAAGTAAATTGTCTATATCTATGTCTATGTATCTATATCTTTATCTATATCTCCATCCAGGAAGAATTTATTAGGACAATATATGATAGCAAAAAAATTCTAAATATTCTCTTCCATGGGCTATTATTCGACCAATGGAAGAAGTCACACGTGCATAGAACACATATGTTTAGGGAATATGTGTGAAGGATCACAGGCTTACAGGCTTTTGGGGTGACTCACACATAGGGAGGGGTAAACACATGGGAGTATGTGTGACCAGGGAGAAAAATCACAGCTCTCAGCCTGCATATTTGTTGATGTTCTCTAGTGATATCTCTGTAGCTTTCTGTTGACCAAAATCTCTGCTCTATATTTGGTCCTTCATCTCTGCTGGGTGTCTTCACTGATCTTCTAGTCACTCTGACACCATCTTTTGTGTTAAATTTATTGATTTAGCCTTTTCAAGGTCATGTGATTCTCTTTGCTACCATCTACGGGGATTCAGGATGTAGCAAACCTTGTCCTGTAGGTAGAGTCACAATTCTTTTATCCAAAAAGGCAAAGAAGAAAAGGTAGAAGTGTCCCAGGCTAAAATTAAATTTGCCTTTTTTTTTGGCTGATTAACACTGACTCAAGGTCCTTGATCTTAGATAACTATCTGACTTGGTTCTTCTTAACTCCTGTTAGATACATGATTGTAGGTCTGGCTCCTCAGGAGTCTAAAATTAGCCACTGAAGTGACTGAGCTTTCCTCACTCCTGACATCTCTAATGAGTATGCAGATGAAGTTAGGATAGAAAAAAGACTAAGTGAAACAGGGAGGGTCTTTAGCCTCCAACCTTGGTTTATATTCTTGGAGGCTGTGATCCAAGTCCCTTACTTATCTGCTTTTTTTCATGGTGACTTCATCATCTCCTATAGGTTTAGTTTTCATATTTATGCTACTGCCTCAGAGATTTATCTAACCAGTCCTGATCTCTCCTCTAAGTTTCACTCCTGTATTATCAATTGCCTTTTGGTCATTCCTAACGGGATGTTACAGAGGCATTTCAAGTGCAATATGTCCAAAAAAGAATTTATTATCTTTTCTGCCAAAGACACCTGTCTTCCAAACTTGCCCATTTTTATTGAAAGCACCACCATTCTTCCAGTGTTCCAATTTTTAATCTCTCAATTATTTTTGACTCCCCACTCTCCCTCTACCCTACATATCCACTCAGTAGCCAAATTTCACCATTTCTACCTTTTAAACACCTCTTGTGTCCAGTCTCTCATCTCTACTCACATGGTTGCCATCTTTATTCAAGCATCACATCACCTCTTGTCTAGACTATGGCAACAGCCTCCTTAATCTCTCTCCCCACTTCAAATCTCTCCCTTCTCCAGTCCATCCTTTACACTAACGGGATTCTCTGTAAGCACTCCCATCCCCCCTAAAATCCGACACCTTCTTATTGTCACTAGGATCAAATAAAACTACTCTTTTTAGCTTTTAAAGCCTGACCCCAATCTATATTTCCTATATATGGCCGCTGCTCCCCATCTCCTACTCTGATCTGTTCAAATTTACCTTCTTGGTTCTTTGCATTTGAAATTCCATCTCTGTATCTTCGCTCTTGTTTATCTCCACTTCCTGTAATGAATAACTTCATCATCTCTGCCTCAAAGAATCTCTCTCTTAAAATACAGATAAATATCACTTTCTGTGTGAAACTTTCTTCTCTTCTCAATTGTTAGTGCCTTTCCTCTCAAACTACTTTATATCTAACTTTGTATTTATTCTCTTTACATTTCTTCTGGATGAACTTGCCTTCCCTGTTAGAAAAGAAGAAGCTAATCATTTGTATTTGTATCTCTTGTGCCAGGCACAGAGTCTGACACATAATAGATGCCTAATAATTGGTTAATGGCTGATTGATATTATGTTTACCTGTGAACTGACTTTTTTGCTTTGTTTGTACTTGCAGAAACCACTGCTTTCCCCTGCTTCATTCATTCATTTATACCACAAACATATCCAAGGTAATGTACTAAACTCCACAGAGAGAATAAAACAATGGACCTTGCCCTAAAGGTCTGATAAGACCCAAATATGTCACACACTTTAATTCTAGAGAGGAGTTTAACATCCATTCACATAAGGAGCAAAATCTTCCCAATTACCAATTTGTATAAGGTCATGGTCCTTAAAGATATATAGGGCAGCTAGATGGCACAGTGGATAGAGTACAGGGCCTGGAGTCACAAAGGTCTGAGTTCAAATTCAGCCTTATACACTTACTGTGTGACCCTGGGCAAGTCATTTAACACTTAGTAGTTATGTGATCCCTAGGAAAGTCAATTAACCCAGTTGGTCTCAGTGTCCTTATCTGTAAAATGAGTTGGAAAAGGAAATGGCAAAACAGTCCATGATCTTTGCCAAGAAAACCCTTAATAGGATCACCAAGAGGTGGACATTACTGAAATGACTGAATAACAATAACCTTAAAGATACATTTCAAAGAATTTAGTAAAGTCAAAAGATTCATCAGAATACCTAAGGATTTAGTGTGAATCACTGCTGCAAACCACATTTCTCTTATCCCATCTTCCCCCTTATAGCTAAAGTTGGACAAGAGAAGTCTGTAGTTTCACAAAGGAATGGAGTGGGAACACTTTATTTTTCCACCAGTAGTTATTTATCCCAAAGAGAAAATCTAGTTAACAAAACTGAAGTTTCTGTGACAACAAGCATTGTATGATTGGAGATTTTCTAAATGGCATAATATTCAGTGTGTTCTGGGAAACTGGCTCAGGTTGAGTCTGTTTTAGTCAGGATTTGTCAATGGCTTTTGAGAGAAATCCCTAGCAACCTCAGAACGACACATTTATTTTCATCTTCATACAAACATTCGTTTTCTTTTGGGACATTTCAATGTCTCCATTTTATTGCTTTGCTCCCTTAAATAAGGGTTTTTTTTACTTGAAAAATATCAATACTTCTAAAAAATCTTAAAGGAATTGTTGAATGATATCCAAGGAAATACATGTTCTGATCAAGTAAGAGGAATTGTAAAATAATGTCTCTGGCACTACCATTCTTGCTAAGCCCAAGGTCAACTAATTCCAATTTTCAGGGCTCTTAGGATAATTTGCTCATTATCCTTCCCTTCCCTTCCCTTCCCTTCCCTTCCCTTCCCTTCCCTTCCCTTCCCTTCCCTTCCCTTCCCTTCCCTTCCCTTCCCTTCCCTTCCCTTCCCTTCCCTTCCCTTCCCTTCCCTTCCCTTCCCTTCCCTTCCCTTCCCTTCCCTTCCCTTCCCTTCCCTTCCCTTCCCTTCCCTTCCCTTCCCTTCCCTTCCCTTCCCTTCCCTTCCCTTCCCTTCCCTTCCCTTCCCTTCCCTTCCCTTCCCTTCCCTTCCCTTCCCTTCCCTTCCCTTCCCTTCCCTTCCCTTCCCTTCCCTTCCCTTCCCTTCCCTTCCCTTCCCTTCCCTTCCCTTCCCTTCCCTTCCCTTCCCTTCCCTTCCCTTCCCTTCCCTTCCCTTCCCTTCCCTTCCCTTCCCTTCCCTTCCCTTCCCTTCCCTTCCCTTCCCTTCCCTTCCCTTCCCTTCCCTTCCCTTCCCTTCCCTTCCCTTCCCTT
>NC_058130.1:536629183-536638372 GCF_016433145.1 Gracilinanus agilis | reverse complement strand
CCTTCCTTCCTTCCTTCCTTCCTTCCTTCCTTCCTTCCTTCCTTCCTTCCTTCCTTCCTTCCTTCCTTCCTTCCTTCCTTCCTTCCTTCCTTCCTTCTTTCCTTCTTTCCTTCTTTCCTTCCTTCTTTCCTTCTTCTAATTTGGTTCAGAGTGTAGTTGCCCACATTAACCTACATTTGTCTTTTGTGCTCTATGCAGAGGGAAAGGTTCCATGTTCCCATCTCTGTCTGAAAGCTTTCAAAAAGATTGGACCTCTCCCAGTGCTGTCCACATAACTCATTTCATCATTTCAGCTCTACTTCTTGCAGTTGGCTGGCTAAAGCTGCCAAGCTTCTGTTACAACACTGGTCAGAATCCCATTGAGAGCTGTGGTTCAAATGAGGGCTGTCCTACTCCTGAGCAGAGGACGCTTGACTTTTCAAAACGCTGACTGAATGGATGGAGCAAAATTTATTATTGCATAACATATAATCTGAATTATACACCACAAACACATACACACACACAAGTATACCATACCCCCCAATTCTATTAGTCAGAGAATATATATTTTTTATCAAGGATGAATACAATTGACCTCTTCACCTTAAGCCAAAATTAATTACTGAAATTGATTTATTTTCATACAACTTTAGGTTTTGAAGAAATACATTTTTTGCATACAGTATTTCAGAAAAGATATTTTTGGCAGTTATATTCAATGCTGTCTGCTGCTTAGAGTATTTTTATTTTTAAATTTAACTAAATGAGCTCCTCCCTTAGATTCTATAGTTCTGTAGAGCATTTTACTGTGTGTACTACATTTGAAAAGGCCTGAATGTATTGTCTCATGAATCCCAGGGACTAAAATGCTTAAAAAATACTACAGACATTGGATTTGGTAGGTCATGAATTCTCCTTCATTACCTCTCTTTCTCAGGATCCCTAGCTTACTGGGAGAGTCTCATGTGCTACCTTCAATATCAAGCCTTCCCTGGTTTCCTACTTATTAGTACTATGCCTCTACTCAAATTTACTTTAGATTGACCTTGAACATTTAATTTATATCATTTCTGTGCATATTGTCTGTCTTCATCCCAGGAAAATGGAAGCTCTTTCAACTTTTTTGTCTTCATAATAAAGAATAGCTAGCATTTATATAGCTCTTTAATGTTTGTTAAGCACTTTACAAATTTATTTTATCTTCACAGAAATTCTAGGAGGCAGGTGATATTATTATCCCTATTTTGTAGTAGAGGAAACTGAGCCAGGAGAGGTTTAGTGACTTTCCCAGCATCACACAACTGATGTTATTTCTTTCTCCCTCCCATAGAGGGTGTATGTATATAGATCACTGAGACTGAAAGGGGAGGGCCAAATCAGTAATGTTGTACATCCTTTGTTTTGAAGAAGACCAGTGACATTATGGGCTGGTGTCTTGACTTGTGCATGAATTGGATTTAAGTGAGGCAGAATTACACAAAGTTGTCAGTCTCGCTCTCTCTTCCAGAATCAACCAAGTTCAGTGACGAGACTAAAGTCAGGAAGGCTGGTGATGGCTTGGGATGCCTTAGATCAGTGGTTCCCAAACTTTTTTGGCCTACTGCCCCCTTTGCAGAAAAAATATTACTTAGCACCCTGGAAATTAATTTTTAAAAAAAATTAATAGCAATTAATAGGAAAGATAAATGCACCTGTTGCCATCACTGCTCTCCTGGATTGCTGCAGCACCCACCAGGGGGCGGTGGCACCCACTTTGGGAATTACTGCCTTAGATGATCTTGGCATCTTCAATGTCTGCCCAAAGTCTAAGTGCTCCACAATTCCTGCTTCAGCTACCATCCTTACCATTCCACCTCCACCCTTTCCACCAGGGACATCTTCACAAGTTTGAGGTAGACACTGTCTAATTCATCAATGAGTTTATGGCCTATAGATTACCCACAACCTGTTTTTTTTTTTTTTGGCTTATCTGCTGAGAAGGTTTATTGGAGTGTGGCTACTGCTTTTTGGAACCACAGGTGAGAGTTGGGTGCCAGGTGGACACTAAAGGTGGATGAACAGTCCTGAAAAGGCTGATCCTCCCTGAACATTCCATATACTCCAGGTCAGTAATACCAGGTATTAGGGCCTTCCCCTCCAAATTATCTTTCATTTACACTGTATGCACCTTGTATATGCCCTTTCATAAAAGTTTTCTTGCATTTGGGTATTTTTGCTCTTCTTTGAATGCTCATTGTCCAAGCTGGTGTTTAGCCCATCTTGTAGGTATTTAATATATACTTATTAATTAGTAAATAGATAATTCTTTTATTAAATGTTTGCTGTGTGCCAGGCACTACCTTTCCAGCTTCTGATATAAATATAATAAAGAAGAAGGACAATTCCTACCCTCAAGGAACTTGTATTCTAATTGGAGAAGTCAACATTTAAAAGAGAACTAGAAATGTGGGTTTGGGGATTTTCCAAGGCACCCACAAGGGGACAAGGTGAATAAGACCACAGTCTAAAGTATAGCCAAGGGAGAAGCAAGCATGAATGGGCTTGGCACTTTCTGAAATGTGGACCCAGGTAGGAACTAGGGAATCAAAGGATGGAGCCACATTAGTTTAATTGAAATGAAGAGAAGACAGAGTGCTATATCATCATAAATATTAAATTATATTTGATGTTCTGCTTGACACTGTGCAAAACAAGTTAAACAGACATAGTCTCTTAATTTTAGGAGTTAACTATTTCAGCATGGACAATACTGACACAGGCCAAGATTGATTATTGTCAACTTATGAATTATTAAGCAAATATTAAATGAATAAAAAAGTACTACATGTATAATATAGCAAATTAATTTCTTTTTCTTTTTCTTTTTTTGCTGTTTACCTATTTGAGTCATGTCTGACTCTTTGTAACTCCATTTGGGGTTTTCTTGGCAAAGACACCGGAGTAGTTTGCCATTTCCTTCTTCAGCTTATTTGACAATGAGGAAACCTAGACAAACAGACTTGAGTGACTTGCCCAGGGTCCTACAGCTAGTAAGTGTCCAAGGACAGATTTGAAATCAGGAATATGAATCCTCCTGATTCCAGGTCTGGTGCTCTATTCACTGCACTATCTAGCTTTCCCAATTTATTTTTAGTAGAGTATTAACATCTCCAGGCCTCGATTTCCTGATCTTTAAAATGAAGGAGTTAGTCTAAATGTTCTCCTCATTTGAAGTTCATTCAAAATAAGTGTTTGTGGGGCTCAGACTTATTTGGAGTAAAGGCTACCTTTAAAGTCCCTTCTTATTCTTAGATTCTGTGCTTCTGCTTCTGAGACATTAAGGAGGATTTATAAGCCTTATCTATCATAGAGTCTTTACCTTTCTTCCAAATTCATGTGAGATAGTTTCATGGAGATGAGATTTCAGGAGCTATTTGAAAGATGGAAGAGAAAGAAAGATCTTCATCGTCTGGAGGAGTATAATGTTTTGGGTTTGATGTGGGGGACAGGTGAAGTTTGGAGAGATCCTTGAAGAGAGGAATAATTGGGAAAAGTCAGTGTGGGCCAAATTTGTCTGAATGAGAATAGATTTTGAGTGAGAAAGCAATGTCAGGGTTAGAACACAACCAAGGTTAATCCCTAATTGTGTAATAAGAATCTCATCTCATTTTTACAAAGTGAGAGAAGTGACATCTTCCCCATTATGGTCCTGGGAGTATACATGAAGGCCAGTGATGTGGCTTTCTTTAATGCTATTACCTTATGTTTCCATTCCTGTGTGTTCCCCCCATATTATTCACCAGTAATTACTTCTCCAATTTTATTGAACCGAATAAATCAATGGGCTTCTATAAAGTGATATTTTATATTATTATGGTCTATTATTATATATCCTCTTGTATATCATATATATGTTTTAGAAAGGGATATTTATTATAAAGTATAGTGAAAACAGATTACAAACCTCCAACATTTGGGGGTATAGTCTCCCCAATACTACCCTGGTCCCCAAAGAGCCTGGGCTCAAATTTAAATCACTTTCTAGTATACCATCGGTCCTACCAAATTCACTTCCAGATATTGCATAGCCAGTGGGTAATCCCCTTAGGTCAGTCCTTGGGACCTTACTGCTGGGCTTTGGTTCTAGATCTCTGTTAGCTCATCCTTCTGACTTTTGAAGCTCACAGAAGCAGGTCCGTCTCCAATAATCCTCCACCTAAACAGGAAGGAAATGACCCAAGAGACACAGAAACCACAGGAGGGCCATGTACATGTTCCACAACATGGTAGTAGTCTAGGTAGGAAGAGAAAGGCCTGAGGCTCCTCTCTCCACAGTCTCTTTTTTTTTTAAACCCTTGTACTTCGGTGTATTGTCTCATAGGTGGAAGATTGGTAAGGGTGGGCAATGGGGGTCAAGTGACTTGCCCAGGGTCACACAGCTGGGAAGTGGCTGAGGCCAGATTTGAATCCAGGACCTCCCATCTCTAGGCCTGACTCTCACTCCACTGAGCTACCCAGCTGCCCCTCTCCACAGTCTCTTCATCAGAACAAGCCTGGGTGGGAATGAGAATGAGCACTCCCTTTCCTGGTTATTGCTTTCTCCCTGGCTCCATTGCTAATCAACGGTTCATCTGTTCATCGTGTGGCCAGCATACCAGCACCAGTTAAAGAATGTTTGCACATATTCCAGTCAGGAAACAATGTCCTTCCATTTGATGGCATCATGCTTTTGTGGAAGAAGGCTCCCTCCCTAGCATCTTCCACATGGAGACTACATCACTAGGGCATACAGTGCATGCTCACCATGTCCTCCTGCCTCTTTCTCCCCTTAAAATAAGCAAAGTAGAAATCATAACATTCTAAAACAGCTCATTTTGGGGCAGCTAGTTGGCACAGTGGCTAGAGAGTCAGGTCTGAAGTTGGGAGAATATGGGTTCAAATATGGCCTTAGACACTTCTTTGCTGTATGATCTTGGGCAAGTCACTTAACTCCAATTTCCTTGCCCTTACTGCTCTTCAGCTTTGGGATCAATACTTAGTATTAATTCTCAGACAGAAGGAAAGGGCCCATTTTACTTCTGAATAGTTCTCATTGCTAAGAATTTAGAGTGATCTGAAATCTCCCTTTATGCAAGTTTTACCCACTGCTCCTAGTTCTTCCTTCTAAAACCAAATAGAAGAATTCTAATCTCTCATCTATATGAGAATTCTTCAGATATTTGAAAACAATTATTCTATCTTTCCCAAGTTCTCTTGTCTCTAGACTTCTGCTCCAGTCCTTTTAATTATTCTTCCTATGATTTGTTTGTTGTTCCCTTTACTCTCCTGGTTACTTGCCCATGGATACATTCCAGGTTGTCAGTGCCCTTCCTCAAAGGTGTTGGCTAAAAATTAACTCTTTACTCTTTTTTTAAAACCCTTAACTTCTGTGTATTGGCTCCTAGGTGGAAGAGTGGTAAGGGTGGGCAACGGGGGTCAAGTGACTTGCCCAGGGTCACACAGCTGGGAAGTGTCTGAGGCTGGATTTGAACCTAGGACCTCCTGTCTCTAGGCCTGGCTCTCACTCCACTGAGCTACCCAGCTGCCCCTAACTCTTTACTCTTGATGTGGGACAACATAAAAAAGACTTAAAGAAGAGTATTACCTTCCTCATTCTGGACACCATATTTTTATTCACGAACCCTGGAGTACTGAAATTTTTTTTTAACCTGTGATGCCACACTTGACTTCTATTGAAAAAAAAATCCACTAAAATGTTCAGGTCCTTTTTCATGAATGATCCAATTGGATTTAACCAAATCCTTCCTTTTTATTCTAGGAGCCTCATTTAGAATGAACCTGGGTTTTCTAATTCCTTTACTTCTTACTGTAGGGGTGAACATGGAAAAAAAGAAAAGTTTCAGAGCTCTGAATCTCCTGGCTTTTTTTTTAACCCTATCCTTCTGTCTTAGTATCAATTTTAAGACAAAAAAGTGACAAGGGCTAGGCAGTTGGAGTTAAGTGACATGCCCATGGTCGCACAACTAGGAAATATCTGAGACCAGATTTGAACCCAACTCCTCATGACTCCAGGCCTAGCGCTACCTAACTGCCCTGCTTTAAATCTGGTTGAACCATGTATAAAATTGCATATTTGCAAAAGAAAATAGTATTGGTATGCCTACCTTTGATCTTATCTGCTCTATTCCTTTTCTTGTCTACATTGATGCTATTTCCCCGAATTCTTGCTTCCTTTCTTCCTTTACCAAGTCTTGAGCAAGAAAATGAAGACATTAGAGGAACAGATTTCATTTTCATGACTGCTGGCCATAGGAGTCAAGTGCTTCGGAAAAGAAAGGCAGATTTGGGAAGTGAGCAGATAGTAAAGAAGATGGTGTCTGAAAGTTTCTGAGCCACAGCTTAAAATTACGGTCAGGGATAGAGGGCTCTGACAAAGCTCATGAGAACATATTTGCTTGGGGTCTTAGAAATCTAATCAAAAGGGTTTTAAACTGAGAGGATAATGTAAGGAAGTTTCCTATGTATGTCCACCAGTGCAGATGCCAAATAGAGTAGATACAATTTAGGAAAAGGAATGGCAATTGAGAGATTCCATAGTTCATAGGAGATAAATGCCAAGAAAGCAATCAGTAATAAAATCCATATATATGCACACATACTTAAAATATAGCCAACAGACAAGAAAAACTGCAAATAACCCAAGGAGGCAAATATGACCACATGAGACCTACGACTGTAATACGGCTCTGGAAGTATTTATCTTATTAAAAAGAAACAAGTTAGATTAAAGAGTTAGTACAGTAGCAGCATATAATGACATGGGGAGATAGAAGATCCAACGAGGCAAACATGGTGGAGAATTTGTGAGTGAAGACCAATGGGAGGGAGAAAGAAAAGTGATAGCGTCTTTGGTATACAATAGAAAGTACTTGCACAGAAAGAGAATCAATGAGGAGCACAAGAAACAGATCAGAAACTTGGCACAAAAGCAAGATACAGTAGGGACGGGGGAACTTAAGTCATTTGGATATCTGCTGGAGCCTTCTGCCAAAATCAGAGCAGCTCATATATTTTTTGACTTGTCAATGATAATTTCAGAAGGTAGATTAACTAATAGGGGCAACTATTCTGAAACTGATTCACAACAACGAGGAATAATTTCTTTATGAGAGTATAAAGGATGGGAATATTGGTAGAGAGAAGTGACTCTTATAGAATTTCTAAGAAAAGGAAAGTGAGAAATAATCTAGAATTTGGGAGAATTGATGTAAAAGAGCTTAGAGAAAGGATAGCTTAATTAAAATACTTCAGGGGAAGTCAGCCCAAGTCAGGAGGATAAAAAAATCAATTTCTGAGGACACAAAGGGAAACATTTCTGATGAGAAGGGAAAGTTGTCTGAAGAGATTGAGGTGGATGCACAAGGAACTCACCAACCAGTTTATGTTTTTAATCTATGTGTATAGAAAATAGGAGGGAGGATGAATTTAAATTTGCCTGTCTCAGATCTGTATGAATTATGTCAGGAATACAACATTCAAAGTGATAAGAAAAATCTTTATTTATAAAAAATCCTTTATCCTCCTCCTTAGAATCAACAGTAAATATTGGTTCCATGGCAGAAGAGTGGCAAGAACTAGGCAACTGGGGTTAAGTGATTTGCCCAGGGTCACAAACCTAGGAAGTGTCTGATGTCATATTTGAACCCAAGAACTCCCTTCTCTATGCCTGACTCTCAATTCACTGAGCCACCTAGCTGCCTCAGAAAAAAAGTTTTTCTTTATAAAAAGCTATGTTGGGGGAAAAGAAGGACAATTAATGTATTGGATCAGTAACTAGGCTACTTGGTTCAAGGATGATGGCCAATTAAGAAAAGGAAGAGCAGCTCAGCTTTTATTTTGCCCTTGTTTTCTCTGTGAAGGTTAGAAATATTTTGGATTTAGGGAAGAGAACAAAAATTCTTAGTAGGTAGTTGATAACCAAGTGAAGTGGTAATAAGATTATAGTTTAAGGGATAAATGTCTTCTACTTGAGTTCAAAACATTTACTTTCAAGTAGGATGAAACACAGCCTACGACAGTTCTATTGAACAAAAAATATCTCTGTGTTCTAGTGTGACAGGCTTGGGGAATGTTGGGGACAGGGATAAACACATTTGGAGAAGGAGATAATTGGGGAATTGCATTGAGAATTAATCAGAGGGAGATGGTGATAAAGAAAGGAATTTCAAAGAGAAGTCAAAAGTAACATGGTCCCTCTAACTGTAAAGACAATAGTTGGTTGAAATAGTCTTAATTCGCTGCCAACTATGCTTAAGATATCAACATTATTTTGTCTGCTAGCCACACATATAGCTACTGTGTAAAGGCACCAAGTATAAGGTTTTAAACCCAGATTTTGAAAAGATCAAACAGTAAGTCACACTTTGAGGCCTGAAACAGTCGACTTATTTACTAATTCAAGCTTCTGCTTGTCTTGAGGAAGGTGTTGGGATTTGGAATCAGACAAAAGATCTGGGCTCTGTTGCTTCTTACCTGTGTGACCCTGGACACTTATCAGCAAAATTAAGGGGGAGGGAGTAGACCAGATGGTCTCTGAGGTTGCTTCCAACTCTAAATCTGTTATTCGATAATTCATTAGGTTTTTTTTTATAGCATTAACAGAAACCTTTAAGTGTTTTCTTAAAAAAAAAAGAACAAACACCACAGAAACAATGCATGACATCTATTTATAAAATTCCCTTATTTATAGCACATGATGGGCATAGGCTGGCCATAGTGTGTTACCAACAAAGACTTTTTATTCAGTAAGTGATGTACAAGATTTCTTTGGAGATGTATATTTAGATTTACAGTTCATCACATTTTGGGAATGAGAAATAGATCACAGGTAAAAACCATAAGATATTTAAGAAAGTAGAGAGTGGTTATCCTTGCATGTATAGAGTCATTCAGATAATTTATGTGGAAACATGGAAGAGAATTCCTACAGGATGAAAAATCATGCAGGAGTTTGTGACTCATTTAGGTGAAAGAAGTCCCTCCCCTACCCAGCCCACTTCATGTTCACTTGTGAGTATCAAAGTCTTTCCTTCAGCTAAGACCTCTAAATTAGTACCAGGTACCTACTTGCTTGCTGCTGTCCAGTTACTCATTTGTCATAGGTTAATTATTCATGTGCCATATAATATCTTCCTTCCTTCCTTCCTTCCTTCCTTCCTTCCTTCCTTC
>NC_058130.1:536558204-536626217 GCF_016433145.1 Gracilinanus agilis | reverse complement strand
TGTATAAGAGACAGCTCTCTCTCTCTCTCTCTCTCTCTCTCTCTCTCTCTCTCTCCCTCTTCCTTATTCCTTCCCTCCCTCTTCCTTATTCCTTCTCCTTTCTTCTTTTCTTTCTTGTCCTTGTTCTTCTTGTTCTTTCATCTTCTTTTCACAAATTCAATGGCTACTCTAGAAGCTCCATCATATTGTAGAGTACTGGAGAGCTATTTTATAACAAATTTTGTTGTTAAGGGGTGAATTTTTTTTAGATCTCAAACTTTTGGTCATGTCATTAATACATATATGTATATGAGAAAAACAGCAAGCAGACTATTTTATTTTATCTATTTCTGCATCATTTTGTGGCGGTTTCCCAGTAGTGCAGGCACTGATGTATATTCATGTACTATGTAACTGCTTAAATGACTGTGATTTTGGGCTTAATTGCCACCTTGTTACCTTAACACTAATTTCAAACAGGGGAATCACTGTTTGATGGAGCCTGCCCAGTTAGCGGCTGCTGTCTATAAACACAAATAGGTTCCTTGGGGCTTAATTAGAGGACATACAATTGCACCTAAAGCATGGGAATGTTATAATGGGAACACTGGACATCTGGAATCTAAGTCCACTTTGGGTAAGTTCACCTTAGGAGACTAAATGGTGCCATTATAAACATTTAGTGGAGGAAGGATGGTTTAGTGCTTGGTGTTTATACACAAATGGAAATAAATGAAAGAAACCTAGGTTAGCCAACATTTCAAACAGACAGATTTAGATGGAACAAACAGTTGCATTTCAAAACACAAAGAATCCAGGAAAATGATTAGTCTGTTTTTTTAATAGCCTCCTTTAATGGGAGAAGAGAAGGCATCTCTCAAGAGGAACAGCAGACAAATAAGTTGAATGAAGATAACATTTTTGTAGGACAATGTAAAAATAGCCTGTGGAACACACTACCACAGGATGTCAGCGTCAGACAATGTATGTGGATTTTAAGAGAAGAGTAAGACTGAAATATGACAAGAAGAACACCTTTGCTTATATAGGCATGGATGAATTACAATAGAATTTTACTCGAACTTTGTGACTTCCATGAATCAATGAAAAGGTCAGAAAGTGGTCAAGTTTAGTAGTATGCACAGAATTCTAATTGACAGAAAGCATTATGGGTGATTTTTCCTCCTCTGAGCAATTTGGCAAGGGCTACAACCTGAAGCAACATACTGAATTAAAAACTTTTTTTCAAGTAGTAGTAAGATTATAAAATAAAGGATTGATTTTTACTTTTAATGAAGGGAAGAAAAACATCATTGGTATAATAGTGCTTAATGAAAGCTTTGTCTCTGACTCTATCTCTGTCTTTCCATCTCTCTGTCTGTCTCTATTGGTGTTTAGTATCAGAAAGATGTGGATTCAGGAACCATCTCTTACATAAACTATATACATATAAGCAAGTCACTTAAGCTTTCAATGTCCCAAGGAAACTTTCTAAGATTATAAGCTGTAGAGTAATAGCTGATCTACATGGTACAGGGAGTTTTCTCCTTGGGAGTTCCCCATGCCAATGAAATAACAAACCAGCTTAAAAAAAGGGAAATGCCTCTGACATCATCCTCTGGAGTACTATTGTGGTGTTCATATGATCCTGAAGTTCTTGAAGGCCATGAAGCTCTATCAAGGGCCCAGTAATATACTATAATTTTGCTTCTAAGAGACTGGCCAGCAGAACCTGGCCACCAGGAAACTCCTAAAGACTGGCTACTAACTCATTCAAGAGTTAAAATTTGTGTTGGTGAAAAGATTATTCTGGGGTAGCTATGTGGTGCAGTGGATAGAGTTTTGGCCCTGGATCTGGAAGATTTGACTTAAAATTCAGAATTTTATTTACTGGCTGTGTACTTCAGTTTCCTCATCTGTAAAATGAACTGGTGAAAGAAATAACAAAGCAATCCAGTATCATGGCCAAGAAAACCTTAATGAGGTCACAAAAAATTGGACATGACTGAAACAAATACACAACAACAGGAGAGAATATTTATGGGAATTTCATGGCCATTTTGAATTAGGAAAAGATAAAAAATGTCCATTCTTTCAGGAGCTAATTTAAGTAATATTCATATTTTCTGGTATCAAATCCCATTCAATGACATTTTTGAGTTGCAAACTGAGTTTCTGAGGTAAAAAAAATCATCATTTGGTGGCAATCCTCTGATCATTAGCCTCTGAATTTATGAATGAATGGAAAAAAGCATTTATTAAGCGCTTACTATGTGCTGGTGACAAAAGAGAAACTTTGCGCAGTCTGCTTTCAAGGAACTCCCATTCTAATAGGGCAGAGAACACATAGGGAAGGTTTTAGCTGGCAATCAAATAGAAAGGTTTCTTGGTTATTAGAGTACAGTAAGCAAAGCAAGTGGTATTGCTTCTTTTTAAAATATCATTTCCACTGATAAAAATCATACCAGGTGTTTACATTGGATTGCTTGTCAGTGTCATGGACTTTGGTGGTAAGAACTTTCCTTACTGGGTCTTCAGTAGCTGTGGCTGTAGGACTGATAGGAGCAGTTGCTGAGCTGATCTCAACAGGTCATTGTTACCCAGGATGCTGGCTGCTGACTGATAGCACTGAGTTGGAAGC
Source organism: Gracilinanus agilis (assembly GCF_016433145.1). Classification (NCBI taxonomy): domain Eukaryota; kingdom Metazoa; phylum Chordata; class Mammalia; order Didelphimorphia; family Didelphidae; genus Gracilinanus; species Gracilinanus agilis. The sequence goes on along the minus strand of NC_058130.1, from coordinate 536,623,597 downwards.
ATTGCTATTCCCAAGGCTCTTGGCTTTCAGGGCCCTGGCCTCTATGCCATTCAGGTTTTGAGGGATGATGATCATTTGACTTGCTTGGCATATGCTGCATCCTGTATCCCTCTGAATGCTTTATTGTTTTGTCTGGATTGGCTTGCCTGCTTTGTGTGGGACATTTGGTGGGGATGGCTTGGCTCTTCTCTTGGATTCCTTGGATGGTCTCTTTGAGGGCTGTGCTGAAAGTGATTTTCAGGGTTCTTGTGCTCATCTGGCTGTTGGTGGCATTTGTTCAGCAGTTTTTTCTGCTAGTTATGAGGAAGGTGAGTCTCTTCTGCACAATGATTTCTCCTCTCAATGATGGCTATGGCGGCTGGGCTAGAAATAGGTCTGGTAGTTTGGGGGACACAGTTATTCCCAAGGCTCTTGGGTTTAGGAGCCATAACTATCTCCATTGGGTCTGAGGGGAGATGATGGTGGTGGTAGTTTGACATGCTTGGCACATGCAAATTAGGATAGGTCTTAGGTGCTAATACTTATCTACTTCTGGGACTATGATCAGTTTTTTTCCTGCTTGATAAGACCTTTTTAAAACTTAGTATCAGAGATTCAGGATTGCAATGGGCATTAGAAGTTACCTAGTCTAACCCCCTCATTTAATAAATGAAGTAAATATGGCCCAGAGAGATTAATGATTGACCCAAAGTCACAAGCAGAATAAATGACTGACCTGGGATTTGAACTCAGGTCTTTTGACAAGGAATTTAGGTTAATTTCTAATACATTATACTTTTGATGCACTATTATATATATATATATATATTTAAACCTTTACCTTCTGTCTTAGAATTAGTGCTGCACATTGGTTCCCAGGCAGAAGACTGATAAGAGCTAGACAATGGGGGTTAAGTGACTTGCCTAGGGTCACACAGCCAGGAAGTGTCTGAGACCACACTTTTATCTTTTGAAGAAAATGATGTTGTGCTAGAAGAAAAATTTAGTGCGGAATGGACATCTATATGCATATATACATACAAACATACATGAAAAAAAACAGAAAAAAGAGTAAAATATGATACGGTAGAAAGGATGATGAATTAGTGGTCAAATGACCTGGTTTCAGATCCAAGTTCCATCACTTAATCCTTCTGAGCATCATTTTCCCCCTATAAAGTGAGAGAGTTATATTCCTTTCTCAAATTATAAATAAATGATATTATGATTCAATAACTGATAATTCCTATTTCTCTAAGTTTCTACTAATCATTTTTGGGATAAGATGAGATGAGACCAAAACTTTGATTTCACTGATTTCCTGATAAGGAAACTTCCATTATTAATGTCCAGTATTCTTTAGCTTTTAAGACCAAGAAAGGTACCTGGGGCCCTAAGAGGTTAAATGACTCTATCTAACACTGGGTGGGTGGGCACTAAGAGAATTTGTGCCAGAGGTGACATTTTAACACTGAAATTTACTGAGCTCAAGGCCAACACTCTATCCTCTGTACCATTGTGACTCTAATCACTGATGTAGTTTGGCAACGTTTTAAGAAAATGTAGATACTAAAACATGGAAAGCACCAATTTTTTGTCTTGCATTGGACAGGGAAAAATGGGATGGGAAAAAATGCCCAGTAAAATTGTAACACGTTAGGTACTTAACTTAAGCTCAGTTAGCCTGTTGCAGGGTAAGTTGACTTCTCCCTTAGAAGATGCAAATGGGCCAAGGTGTGTGTGTGTGTGTGTGTGTGTGTGTGTGTGTGTGTGTGTGTGTGAAGAGTGAAGAAATTCCTGAATATACTCAGGCATGAAATAGTAAATGAAAATAAGCCAAGTTTGGAGTACATTTTGGTCCATCAATATTGAGACGTTAATTCCTCCTTACCTAGGCAAAAAGTTGTTGAAAATTGATTGATTGAATGAAAATAAGAGTATGGCGGGGCAGGGATCCATGTCGTCAGGAAGGCATTTGCACATTGTTTGAATAAAGATGATGTGGGGTCTTTAACCTGGGCAAAAGGAACCCAACAAGTAAAATTAGTTTTCCTATAGAAAGTGTCTTCGTTTGGGTACCTTATATGGCATCAGAAAAATAGTTACAAAATGTATTAAAATCTTTCATGCGGGCACCACATGGTCTTATTTTTCCAAAGCCTTTGATTTCATATACTGAAAACAATGGCATTTGACTTTGTTAGTATAGAATATTTAAACTTGAAAAGAAAATATGTTAATTTGTTTATTCATAAGCCTATTAAAAACTTTTCTAGGGGCACTCATAGTGTTTACTCTCTAGAATATAACCTATCTTTGAAGTGGTGTATTAGTTGTTTTTTTTTTTTTAAACCAGTCATTCCCAAGCTGAATAATTAGACACTGAAAATGAAAGCTATTCTTGGAACACATTCCTTATATAAATCTGGGCACATGATGCTTTGATTCAAATACTAGACTTATAAGGCTTTGTTATTGTTGGAGGCCTACATTTAGAGTGGCAACTCTTGTTTTTGATGATTATTCCATCCTGAAACAATTTCCCCCCTGCCCAATTAAACCAGAATTAGGAGCACATTTACATCTAAGGAGGCTTAAACATCTCAACAGCATGCTTCAGAAATGGAGACCTTTAGTGGTGGTGTTCATTTTGTCTCTACTTAGTAAGCTCAAAAGAAAACAGAACCAATTCCCATAAGTTTTTTTTTTTTCTGGAAGAGGAAGGTTGTTTTTGTTACTTTGATCTTAGCAGGTTGTGCATTTTTTATTGGCTGCTAAATATACAAAGCCATAGCCTCATCTGGTTTCCCTGCTACATTCGCATACTGTATATCATATAATGCATTCTGAACTAAATTAAAATGCTTAGGTACAAAATATCATTTCAAAATTGATTTATCATTGCAATTGATATGAAAGCTTTGAGTGAGTTACAAAACTGTCCGGTGGTTTTATTAATATGCCACAGAGAGTAAAAAATAAATCCATGCACTTTAGACAATGGATTGTCTAGAAACCAACAAAAAACCATGCTATTTTAGATGCTTTTGAATACCATTACAAGAGTGCTGTTTTAGCTAATGCAACAGCTGGCTATGTTATTGCTTCCACACTATAATCCATAATGCAAAAGTAGCTCTTTTCCAGACATTTTCATGCCATTCAAATTGTTTACATATCTCCTTTATGTGATTTTCCTATAATTTTGTGCCAATTGGTGTCATGTTATTTGGCAAAATTTTCATTCAGTCAAGACAACTGCATCAGTTACATTTCTTCAATATAGAGAACTATAGGGAAGATATAATTACTGATTGGAGCAGATTATCTTCAACAATGGAAAAGGTTACTGTATACCAGCTATACAAATGGTGTTGTATAATTAAACATCAAATAGTCCAGGTAATAAAAATCATAGATCAATTGCCTCTCCATACTGGACAAGTCTTTCAAATACTGTCTTACAACATCTGCGTTGGTCCTTTCATCAGAAGAGTGCCTATCCTTAAAGTTTGGGAATTTTAGCCCTCTTGGAGCACCAATCAGCTGCAAAAAGTAATTGGCATCTTCTTCCAAAGTTTCAAATTTCCCTACAAAATCATAGTTGATCAAACAAGGATAGCAGAGTTTACTGACCCTTTCCCAGTGTATGTCCATTCCCACTGGGCGGTGGGAATCCAGTAAATAGTGGATAAACTCTTTGAATTTTACACCAGATCCATTATTTATTTCTTTTTCACATGCATTGGGTCGATATTTCTTAATAATTGCCTTTCCAAACACTGGATGGTAGTAGCTATTTGGGTGTTCAAACTTATCCCTAAATGCAGACACTAACCTTTCCATGGGATCACGAACAAAAACGGCTTTGGTATAAGTATTTAAACGGGTATATATCCCTTTCAAATCAAAGCTATCTAACTTCTTCAAATGTTTCCCATAGTGCACAGCATTATGAGTGATATTGTAGGCAGAAGAGGCTAAGCCATTCAGCACCATGAGAATTCTTTTCCAGTTAGAGCAGCCAGCCTTAGGTACTTCGCAATAGAGGATTTTGTGTCGATCTTCCACATAGATTCTGGATACCATATGAAAAAGATGGGATTGGGCGTGGTTCCCACTCCCATATTTCTTACAGAAATCTTGGAGGAAAGTTCTTCTTGTTTCCTGAGCTGCATCAGTTTTCTTCCATTTGTCACCTTTGATTAAACTTTTGTTCAGAGGGCGACTGTCCAGTGGCCAAGTTATTTGGTTCAATTTCTTGAAAAGGGACTTTGTGATTCGGTGCTGTTCATTCAACTTGCTATTTGGAGAGCCTATTGTCTCACTTAAAGCCTGAGCATCTCCTTTTAAATGGTTGACCTCACTCAGGGACCCAGAGAATGTCTTAGTAATAATAAAACTCTCATTGTTTTGCTTCAGTTCCCCTAGGACCTGGTGCTTGGAATCCTGTTAAAACAAAAAACGACAAGTTATTAAAATATGGCCATAAATGTACCAGTATTTCTAGCAAACTAGGCAAATTTGTTTCCAAACTCACTGTAGACAACAGGTTTCATATGTGATATCAAAATAGCTTAGTATTTCATACACTGGCTCTGTTCAGTTTCATCAAAAGACTAACATCTACTTCTATAACTTCAACGATCACCTCTCTACAAATGATTCTTTCTCTTTAGGGCTCTCAATTGCCTGTCAGGCCCCTTTAAATGTGAATTGTTTCATTAGCACCTCAAATTCATGATCAAAACGGAATTAGAGTTTAAAACTTCTCAAATAATGGATCTGTGTAGGATACATCTTTGTATACCCCTAGTATTTAACTGGTCATATAGAAGAGACCCTGTGAAACTCTTCTTGGAAGGGTATTCATTTCCCTCCTCTATCGCTCTGAGCCATATAACTTATGGAGGATCATGTTTCATAATGTTTATGTACCAATAAAGAGGCAGCAGTAGCTAATGGGTATAGAGATGGCTTGGAAGACAAGAGGACCTGGGCTCAAAATCCACTTCTGAAACATGCTGCTGTGTGACCCTAGGCCCCTGACTTTTGAAGGAATTTGTTGTTGTTCAGTCTTTTCAATTGAGTTGGACTCTTTGTGACTCAATTTGGAGTTTTCTTGGTAAAGATACTGGAGTGGTTTGCCATTTCCTTTTCTAGCTTATTTGACTGATGAAGAAACTGAGGCAAACTAGGTGAAGTGATGTGCCCAAGGTCACACAGCTAGTAAGTGTCTAAGGAAGGGTTTCAATTCTGGGGATGGGTCTTCCTGATGCCACACCTGGTGCTCCATCCACTGTGACAGCTAGCTTCTCCTCTAATGGTCTAGGAAACTCTTTGACACTAAAATTTGCAGAGAAGACAGCAACCTCTTTTTTTTTTTTTTCTAAAACCCTTACTTTCCTTCTTGGAGTCAATACTGTGTATTGGCTCCAAGGCAGAAGAGTGGCAAGGGTAGACAATGGGGGTCAAGTGACTTGCCCAGGGTCACACAGCTGGGAAGTGTCTGAGGTCAGATTTGAACCTAGGACCTCCCATCTCTAGGCCTGGCTCTCAATTCACTCAGCTACCCAGCTGCCCCCGACAGCAACCTCTTTTGTCAGAGGGGGTTTTCTCATCAGGAAGTTCCTTATGCCACTGAAATCATAGATCTAGTTTCTCTTTTGCTGTTCTGTGAAAGAATTTCATAATGATTACTGGATGATCATGGTGCCTCGTTGTTACCCTAGGATTTTGAACCTCTGCTAAGGTGCAAGGGTTCCCAGATAATTGAGATTTTCAGATTAGAATGTAAAGATCTCTTCTGATTTAATGTTGTCAAAGAAGTATTGGATTTTTTAGTGAGTTTCGAAGGTAAACGTTTAACTTTTAGGGATTCTAAGGTGTGCTAGGGGTGTCCTTGGGGTAGGGGGACTGAATCCAATTCCTCAAGGTGCCCACCAAAGTAACTTAGGATCAGTAATGAAAGAAACATAATAGGGGGTCTGGAAAGAAGCCTTCCTTAATGCATATAGAATCCCAAGGCATGCTTTTGCCTTGATCTTAAGTCCCAGGGAGTTTTGAATATTTGAATTTCTAAGAAAAGTCTTGGGTTTCTAATCCTAGATTAGAGATTCCCTTTTCTGAAGGTGACACACATAATCTTTAAGGAAAGATGCATTAAGTTTGGGCTACAAAAACAAAATAAATAAACAAAAATTGCTTTTGTATAATATAAACATTGGTCAGTGTGTATATAATTTATTTTTTATCTATATCTCCTCTTATAAATGTGATAATATGATGACATTTTAGAGTAACTTCTCGAATGAAGATAGTTCATTTCTGTGACTTTGTATGGAGCTATAGATTGACTAAATTTAAAAATGTTTAGCAAGGGCTTTATGTTGTTCACAGCATTCACTGGGTTAGACCCTGGGCAAGACACAAAGATTAGGATATAGTCCTCTTGGAGAGTTTACAGTCTATTAAGGGAGGATAATGCTCACAGAGAAAACTGTAATACAAAATGATACTTAATCAGTTCATTAGAGAGGAGCAAACTAAGTGCTATTCTAGGTCCGAACATTACTAGATTAGGAATTAGGATGAAGGAAGTCTTCATGGAAGAGAAGACATTGGAGATGGTCCTTAAAGGAATAGAAATGGTCCTGGGATTTCATTGATATAAAGTACTCTTGGGTGAGCAAACTGTCTGTAGCAATACAGGTAGGCAACTTTTGTGCAACTTGTTATTTCACAACCATTATGATCCAGAGGTAGGCTTTGAGTCCATCTTCCTCCACACTGCCACGTTAAATGCCTTAAATGAGGGGTCAAAGTTCAAAATCGGTAGAAATGTTGGTGGGGGTAGGAATGGGATGGGAAGAACATCACAGACTTAAGAAATAATATCAGAAAGGGCACAAGGTGGGACATGGCGGGAAATTTATGGTAGAGAAAAAGAGCAAATACTCTAGTTAGATTGTAGTGTAGAGTACTTGGAAACGAGAACTAGGGAATAAAGAGAATAGATGAGAAAGAAAGAAAAGAAAAATTTAAGATGAAAACAAACAATGACTTTGGGAACTAGGAGTAAAGAGTAATTTTTACCTACTCACAAGCTCAAATTCTTAATGTATTCTAAAACTATTCCAAGTAAGCACTCTTTATAGAATGGGATTATTTGTACATATGGGTTCAATGTCCTGATTTGTATGGCTCTTTTCTTGGATGTGAAGAATTAAGCAGTGATTTTACAATTATTCTTTTCATTCTAAAATTAATTTCCCTATGGTTTTTTTCCCTTGCAGTCAAAATGTTTGTTGTTCTCTAAGAAGCTTAAAATATGAAGGCCAGAGATGTAGCAGAATGTGGAAAAATCAATGGAAAGTTTCTATTTAGTGTAATGTTGTTACTCTGGATTGGCAAGACCATCAGAGACTGAAAACAGAGTATCGCCACATCTGGACAAATAAGTGTTTTCTTCAAGGAGTTCAATATATTTTATAGATTTATCATTACAAATTCCCTCTAAGTTATAGGGAAGAGGCAAGGCTATTCTTCTGCTTTCTCATTTCCAAATGGCAACATTATGGTATAGACAGGTGAAATAACTTACTCAAGTAAGTTTCCTCACAGTAAGTCAATGATGAAGTCAGGACTATAGTTCAATTCTCCCAAATTGAGGTCCTACATATTTTATTCAGCAGAGCACATTTTTTTCCACCACTACGTCTCCAATCTTAACACAAGATTTGTGAACAGCTGTACCATGTTTATATGAAACACCTTCAACCGTAAGCTTCTCTGGGAAGCCTTTCTTGATCTCGTAATGCAAGGGTCTTCCATTTATTGATTACCCCCAACTTATTCTGGATCATATCTTATTTGTACAAAACTGTTTTTGTGTTATCTCTCCCACTAGATAGTGAGCTCCTTGAGAGCATAGACTATTTTATAACTTTCTTTTTATTCGCAAGGCTTAGCAGAGTGTCTAGAACCTATTAAGTGTTTAATGAATGCATATTGACTAACTAATATTACAATGCCAGATTCCATGAGAAAACCAATGAGCCTCAACTCAATATGCTTAAATTTTCCACTGAGTCATGTTTAAGGGCTGTGTAGTACCAGAGACAAAGATTTAACATGAAGTCTTATCTTTCCCAAACGCATTTCATAAACTCTCTCTTGATTTATTCTCAAAATTAAAAAAACAAAACACAACAAACTTTGGCCACAAAGATAGGCAAGATAGATAGGTCATAAGAGAAACATATGGTCCCATTATTCTGAAATCAGAATGTTTTAGTAAGCTCAGGGCTGGAATTCCATTGGCTACTTGAATAAGTAAACAGGAGAAAGGTGGCCTATACCTGTAGTATATGGGTAATAAATGAGAAAGCATGTCTTCAAAAGGATAACCATTCTTCATTTTTCCTGGTAAAAGTGCTTATTTAGTATCTGTCTCTTTGAGGGTACTGTGTTAAGCACTGTTATAAATCAATTAGACAGACACAGTCTTTTTTTATGTTTGGTACTTCCTTTTTATTATGTGTACATTTTATTTCCTGAAAGAGGCCAAGAAAGGACATTTGTGTGAGCTACCTAGAGAAAATCAGCTTGGAGGGGAAGGGGACAGATCTGAGAAAAAAAATAGCTCCTTTGAGGTAAAAATACTGATTTATTATAGAAATATATTATTTCTTAGGAGTTAATTTAGATGTCTTTTTAGATCTTTTATGTTTATTGTTCTGAAACTGATTATCTGTGTTATATCTGGCAGAAATATTAGGTTTCTCAACCTAAAGCAAAAGGTGGAGATAGCTATACATGAAAAGGCTCTGCTTTGATACAGGAGAGCAAAAAGCTGTCAGAAGGAGCCAAAATAGAAGTTTCAGGATGAGAAACTAGGGATTTAGAAGGTAGAACCTGTATACAGAAGCCAGAAGACAAAAGCTAATGAAGCTCAGAATCTTATAGAGTTAAGAGGTCAACAGAAGCTGAGAAACAGAGTAAGAGGCAGAAGGAAAGAGCAACAGCTACTTTGAGATGAGATAAGCTAACAAGAGAAGCTCTACAGTTGGTGTGGGGAGCTGATCTGACTGAAGAAAAGCTTAGGTGTTGGGGGCTGATTGGAGAAAGCAGAAGTCTCACCAATTAGAAAAAGCCTGGATTGCTTTCTTTAGTACTATCTACTGCTGGAGAGAAGGGAAGCCCCTCGGAGGCCTTCCTACTTTCCTTCTACTTGAGCCTCTATGGCTCCAGAAAGGGAAACCCCTTAAATCCCATAATGCAGACCTGGAGAGCCCTGCAGATTCTTGCCTTAAAAAAGTGGCTTTTTATCAGAAAGAGTATATCCTAGAAACTAAGCAGGTCCAGGGCTTAAGATTCCTATTTTCCAAAAGAGCTAAATACTGTCTTGATGTGTCAAGGATAGAAGTGGCTTTATCCAATAGTAGAACAGAGATGTTTGAGAGAGGACATTCCCACCCACAAAGTGACATAAGGTACATATGGAAGACTGTTCTCTAAAAAGACCAAAGGCATTAAGACCTGTAGTTGTGAATTGGTCTACTCATATGGGTTTCCCTACTCGTTACCATTGCTAGATTGACACAAGTTTGTATCTATTCTCCCCCACAGATACTAAGTGTAATACTTTTTGGGAGAATGTGGCTTAGGCTTATAGTTTGATGTTTTGTTGTAATTATTATTGATTTGCCTTATGTTAGTAAATGTTTCACTATTAAGGTTTAGAATATGCACATTAATTACTTCTTTAAAATCTTTCTGTTTTTAGGACAAAACATTCTCAAAACTATATTACTTCTTACTTAAACCATCTCTCTTACTGTATGCAACTTGCAGACCCTCGGGATCCTCTCAACTTACTTATCTTTCACAAAATATTGACCTGCTTTTATAAAAAAATTCCTACAACAACACTGTATTGCATTTGATACTGGCAGTTACAATTTACTCATTCACAGATGTATCTATTTCAGATGAATGACACAGTCTGGCTTTTTTTTTTAACCCTTTCCTTTTGTCTAAGAATCAATACTAAGTAGTGGTGCCATGATAGAGGAGTGGTAAGGACTAGGCAGTGGGGTTAAGTGATTTGTCCAAAGTCACATGGTTAGAAAGTGGCTGAGGCCAAATTTGAACCCAAGACCTCCCACCTCTATGCCTGTCCCTCAATCCACTGAGACACCTAGCTGCCCCCAACAGCTTGGCTTCTTGAAGAACCCAGTCTTTTATTCCTTTTGAACATCCAAAATCCATCCAATTAAACGACATCAATAACTATGGATCATGTAAATACAGACAGATTCCTTTGCCATAAATAACAGAATTCTTCAGGAGATTAAAAACATATAAACTAAATAAACATTTGCAAGTTGTATAGCGAGTTGAATTTATTATCAAATAAGTTGTCCTTTTCACCTTCAATATTTCTATTACTAGATCTCTGATTATTCTCCAGTTGACTATACTTGAAACCTTAGTATCATCTTCCCTCAATTTTAAGCTCCTTTATATCTAATTAATCAACCCCACAACTCTCCTTCCCTCCCTCCCTCTCTCCCTTCATCTCTCTCTCTCTCTCTCTCTCTCTCTCATTCTCTCTCTCTCTCTGTATTTGTGAAATGATGCCTTCCTTTTCTAATGGGGGAGGGAGAGTTTTTAACTGGGTATTTTAATGTAACAAACAAACAAGTATGTTTAAATTAAAAAATAAAAAATAACAATCTCTGAAATAATCCTTTTTTCCCCACTCTGACACTTTATTGTCTTAATTGACTTCAATGGACTGCCATATTAATGTTTCATTAACTACTCTTCTAGAATCCTTTGGCCCATGTTTTTGATCTGAAAATCCTCAACTCTGGATGACGCTCCCTATCTGGTTTCGTCACTTTTGCACCTGGGCTGACTAAGCTGACTAGAGGAAATAATGAAAGAGTTGATTTTGTTCACTATAAATTCATGATACCATTTCAGAATAATACTCAGTACTCTTTATTAATCTTGTAGGTGATGTGGTGTCATGAAAAATGCTAGATTTGTAGGTACAGGACCTGGTTTGGGATCCTGTTCCTGTTACAAGCCAGCTATGTAACCTCAATTTATTTGACTTCCCACCATCTCAGTTTGCTCCTCTGTAAAGTTAGGTGGTTGGATTAGATAATCAATAATCAATTCCTGCTCTAAATCCCACGAATCTTCTACTCCACCCTTATCTTATTCACCACATTGAATGTTCTAAAACTTTTCTCCTCTCCTTTACTAACTACAGCACTTGCTCTCACACAGAAGATGACTTAGATTCCTACTTCACGGAAAATACTGGCGGCCCTCAATGACAATTCATTTGGTCTGCTTCCTCCATGTCTTGGACTTCTATTTTCTCTCTGCTCCTCTCCAAAGACTGAAGACATTTCTATTACTTACTGTGTCTAATTCCTATACTTGTGCTCTTAATTCCATTCTTTCCAACCTGCACAAGAGCCTGCTAGAGCCAATAATCTCTGCTCTCTCATGCATCTTCATTCTATTCATTTCTATCTCTACTGATTCTTTCCCATCTGACTATAAACATTCACAGTACTCTGTTGTTACTGAGCAATTTTTTGGCCATGTTTGATTCTGCATGTCCCCCATTGGGGTTTTCTTGGCAAAAATACTGGAGTGGTTTGCTATTTCCTTCTCCAGCTCATTTTATAGATGAGGAAACCGAGGCAAGGTCTTTTCAAGGTCCTATCAAATGCTTTGCCTATTTCTGCCTCTGTGCATTTCCTCATTCTGTTGCCCCTATTATAACTGCTTTTCCTGGTCAATTGAGATCACATTCACCATTCAAAGTCAAGCTAAAAATCTTTTCCATGAAACTCTGCCCACATTTTGCTAATCTTCTTTTCCAGAACTTCGGCAACTCTCAGGGTTGGCTGGTAGCCAACCTTTAGTTTGCACACCAATTCACTGCTGTTTATATTTAGTTTTGCTTTTCCAATTAGATTGTAAGATTTCAGAGGGCAGGAATCATGTGACAAAGATCTATGCACTTTTAAGGCACTTATTAAATTGTTGATTGTTGAAAAGAGTAAATTCTGTGAACTAGTTCCTTCAGTATTCAAATAATATGAAGAAAAGTGATTACTAGCCCTTCTTCATTAAGATGAGAACCAATGTGTAATATATTAATTTTATCCAAGATAACCAGATGAGGCTGTATTGTAATCTCTTTCTCTTTTGCTGAGATAATTTCACTTGTTTTTGAGTTTATGAGGCCATAAGTGGATTCCATCTGTTGATGAACATATTTCTAAGAGCCATTTAGTCTCAAGTACGGAATACTTGGGGGTAGGTTAAATTATAACTTTTATATTAAGTGCCATATTAGTAAGAGAACAAGAATTGGAAGCATGTGTTCAGTTTCAGTCTTTCATTTTCAAGGCTTAAGTCAGACAAAGAATTAATTTCATTTGTTTACAAAGTGGATTATGCCTAACAAAATCTATTTTGTTTATAGTAACATTTTAGTCAATCTATTGTTTCAGAAAAGAAGAACAATCTGATTGGTTAATTATTCAATATAGTAAATTACATTATTCCATATCCACAAAACATTGGCCTAATTTAATTAGCAAATAATAGCATGATGAAAATATTCCTTTTTACATCAATTTCAAGCTACGCACATTCCAGTGATGGAACAGAGAAGAATCTTGTGTATTTCATTGTCTTTTGATGGTAGACCATGGGATGTAATATAGTACTTCTGTGGACATTGAACTTTGTCCACATTAAGAACAATAAAAATGAGGTAGGTTTCACTGGGACCTTATAATGGAACACAGGATTTTCTCTTTTTGCTTATGATTACATTAAATTTTAATTCTCCAGAAATATGTATCTTGATGTAGTCTAGATAAAAGAACAGCATTAAATGAAATTTATCTTCAGTTCAAATTTGACATAGAAAAATATTTATTATTATTTTTCTAATGGAAAGATGATTGATTAGGGATTTGATTCACTTTAGTCTAATTGAGGGCAGCTAGGAAGTGCGGTAGAAAGAATTCTAGGCCTAAAGTCAGGATGACCAGAGTTCATATGTGGCCTCAGACACTTTTCTAGCTGTGTGACCTTGGGCAAGTCACTTAACCCTGTTTGCCTCAGTTTCCTCATCTATAAAATGTACTGGGGAAGGTAAACAACTGCACTATCTTTGTCAAGAAAACCCCAAATAGGATTGCAAAGAGTCAGCCTCTACTGAAAATGACTAAATGAGAAAATTTAAATGAACAAATTAAATGCTTACCATGTATAAGATATTGTACTAGAAGAGATGGAGTTCCCTGCCTTCATGGAACATACAAACTAATGGTTGGAGTGAATAAGCCTTCATTCATTTCAGTTAGTCTAACTCTTCATGACCTCATTTGGGGTTTTCTTGGCAAAGATACTGTAGAGATTTGCCATTTCCTTCTCCAGGTCATTTGACAGATGAGGAAACTGAGGCAAACAGGGTTAAATGACTTGCACAAGGACATACAGTGATTACATGTCTGAGGCTAGATTTGAGCTTAGGAAGATGAGACCTAGCACTCCAGGTCCAGAGCACTATCCATTGTACCCCCTTCCTCTTCTGGAATGAATAAGATAGATTTACAAATAACTATGAAACAGGGGAGAATATGATATAGTCCACAATAAGGGCACAATATACTAAGTGGAGGGAGTACAAAGGAGGTGGCTATCACATATGAGAATTATAAGTGAAATATCAGAGAATTATAAATGTAAAATATATAGTAACAGTTAAACAAAATATATAAAATAAGCAGAGAATTATAAATGAAAGATTAATTTGAGCTGAGTCTTAAAGAATGATAGGATTGTGAAAGGTAGATAAAACAGAACAAGCAAAGACTTTGAAGCAAGCATATGTGTGTTTAGTCAACAGTAGTCTAATTTGACTTTGAGTTTAAGCAGAGAGTGGATAGAGTTTAGGCTAAGTAGTTTGGTGTCACACTGGGAAGGATCTTGCATGCCAGGATGAGGAATTTAGAATTAATTAGGTAGGTGATGTGGAGCCCATCAAATGTTTTTGATTAAAGAAATGACATGTCGCATGGCTAGGACTGTACTTTGGGAAATCTTAAATTATATATATGTATATATATTTACGTCTATATGCATTTATATATTTGCACATATACATTTTCTCAATCACTACATGGATTTTACAAAATTGACCTGATCTTTCTTGATCTAAATTTTCAAAGATCAACAATTTATTTTCTTGAGTACTCTCTCCATCAAGGAGACTTCTATTCCTTTGTTTATGGTTGTCATAGGTTGCGTGGTTGAAAAAACCATCATTACCAAGTGGCCACTTTTCTGGTGATGAGTGTAGCAAAGCTGACTCTTCGATAACAGACATGCAATCTCTTGCTGGGTGTCTTTTCAAAACCTATCTGGTTTGACAGCTCTCCTAGACATAGTGTTCCACTTCCATGGCTGTGAGGAATTAAGGTCCAAACTATACCAGGCTAAGATCCTCAAGTAAGAATTGCCCTTAATTGTATTTAGAACTGGTATATTCATGTCTTCTTATATCGGAAAGAAACTCAATATATAAACAAATATAGAAGCAAAACATATGTAAATAAAATCTATGGGTAGAAAATTTCAGTCATTTATTTTAGACTACCTCTCAGTGCAATGACATAATGATCATAAGACCCATTCCAACTCTAGTTTTTGAGTTCAACATATCAACGAAGGCTTTCCCTATGGAAGTATTATTGAAGCATTCAGTACTTATGGGGCACCTGCTGATTGTGCTGGATGATGACTAATAAGATTTGTGGCCATGGATCAATGGTTTCAACCTTTTTAACCTAATTGAACTGACCTGAAAAACTGATAGATTTTAGTTTTAAGTCTTCTCTTCAGCTCACCCTCAAATGAGGATGTTAATGACTGAGAAATGAGAAAGAAGCAGACAATGGAAGGGAAAAGGAAGAGAAAGTGACTGAACAGATTATCAGCCTTTCAATTGAGTTGCCTAGATTTATATGCACACTCTTTTTAGATGACCCAATTTATTCTTGTTATATAGTAACATTAACCACCATTTTTTGTTCACTTAGATGATAAATCTTTCAGTATGGAAAATCAGTAGCCCATAATCTTTACATTACATATATGTGCAATAAATCTATTATAACTGACTGTAAAAACCTTACAGATGGGCTTTAGGAATACTTTTTAAGAATACCAAAAGGGGATGCCATGAATGTTTATTCAGAGGGTGTTGGGGCATATCAGAAGGGGGAAGGGGATTATTTCTATTTTAGTTTTGCCTTCTTTCACAATTTCATCTGAGATTGTAGTAAAAAGATATCAGTACAAAGCAGACACTAAAGGTTTTATCCTGATGGTTTGTTCTTTCCTTTTGAGAGAAGGAAAGTAACTTTAGATGAGGTTCTAAGGATTATGCATTTATTTTACTTTTTTGAAATGGTTTTAAGTTTTTGGGCATTTTCTTTCTTTCTTTTAATATTTTATTTTTTAGAAACATTTTCCATGGTTACATGATTCTTGTTTATACTTTCCTCTTCACTCCCCTTCACCCCCCCATATCCAACACACATTTCCATTGGTTTTAACATGTGTGATCAATCAAGACCTATTTACATATTATTGATAGTTACATTGGTGTGGTTGTTTAGTGTCTACATCCCCAACCATGCCTCTGAATGTGGGTAGCATTCTTTTCTGTAAATCCCTCAGAATTGTCCTGAGTCATTGCATTGCTGCCAGTACAGAAGTCCATTACATTCGATTTTACCACAGTGTATCAGTCTCTGTATACAATCTTTTTCTGGCTCTTCTCCTTTCACTCTGCATCAATTCCTGGAGGTCTTTCCAGTTCACATGGAATTCCTCCAGTTTATTATTCCTTTGGGCACAATAGTATTCCATCACCAACATATACCACAATTTGTTTAGCCATTCCCCATTTGAAGGGCATCCCTTTGTATTCCAGTTTTTTGCCACCACAAAAAGCTCAGCTATAAATGTTTTCATACAAGTCTGTTTATCTATGATCTCTTTGGAGTACAAACCCAACAATGGTATGGCTGGATTGAAGGGCAGGGAGTCTTTTAGAGCCCTTTGGGCACAGTTCCAAATTGCCGTCCAGAATGGTTGGATCAGTTCACAACCACACCAGCAGTGCATTAATGTCCTAATTTTGCCACATCCCCTCCAACATTCATTACTCTCCCCTGCTATCATTTTAGCCAATCTGCTAGGTGTGAGGTGATACCTCAGAGTTGTTTTGATTTGCATTTCTCTAATTATTAGAGATTTAGAACACTTTCTCATGTGCTTATTGATAGTTTTGATTTCTTTATCTGAAAATTGCCTATTCATGTCTCTTGTCCATTGTAATGGGGATAATTTGAGGAAAGGTGTTTGGGATAAGGGAAATTGAAAGGAGGATGTTGGAGACTTGCTAAGTGGGTAATCTCAGTTACAAATAGGCTGGGATTAAAGGAGATTCAGGGTATATAATAGGACTGAAGTCAGGAGTATAACACAGAAGGAAATGGAGATCTTTTAGGGAGAAGAGAAATTAAACTAAACAGACAAACACAGCAGGCTTACAGACTGGGACTTAGACTCAAACACAAGCTGAGGGAAATAGACTAGACTGAAATTAACAAACAGGCTTTAGTTAATTTCACAGGAAGGGACCTGTTTTGAAGTAACACCTTCCTTCAAGATGGATGCCCCAGCTTCCCTCTAAGCCCAGAGTATGTTGTCTCTTTCCCTCTTCTTCCCTCTTGATAACTAACAGACAAATTACACTAATAAGGCTGTTGAAACTCAAAAGGGTTTATTTTGTTTGAAGGATATTTGTTAGGAAGGTGGATCAAAGGAAAGCCCTATCAGTTGTCTCAGGAACCTCAGGTGGGGAAGGGAAGTAAAGATGGAGTCTGAGTAGGACCTGCCTTTAAACTCAGCTTTACAAAGTGCTATTGCTATCTAAAGGGAATAAATGATGACTGACTAACTATAACTAATGCTGTCAATTAGATAACTCTTCACAGATTTAACTCCTCTATAATTACTCTCCTTATTAACTCCACAGACATATAAGGTAAGGGAGGGAAGGCAGGGATGGTATTAGGAAAGGAAGATATAAAGAGTTTATCTAAAATAATAATTTCTTAAGTAAATATATCAAAGCTAGGCTAAATTTCAATATTAAAGCTAGGTAATCAAAGCAGCTCGGCTCATTGACAACCTCCCTCCACGGAAGATCCAGCCAACTGCCTTTCCTCAAGATTCCAAACCTCTAACAGCTTTTGGAACTCAGCCAAAGCTAGAAAAAACTATATCACCCAAATTCTGTATTCTACACCATTTATCAATTGTGGAATGGCTTGGTTTTTTATACAATTGTTTTAGCTCCTTGTATATTTGAGTAATTAGACCTCTGTCAGAGTTTTTTGTTATAAAGATTTTTCCCCAGTTTGTTGTTTCCCTTCTGATTTTGGTTGCATTGTTTTTGTTTGTACAAAACCTTTTTAATTTAATGTAATCAAAAAAATTTATTTTACATTTTGTATTTTTCTCTAGCTCTTGCTTGGTTTTAAAATCTTTCCTTTCCCATAGATCTGAGAAGTATACTAGTCTATGTTCACCTAATTTTCTTATCGTTTCCTTCTTTATATTCAAGTCATTCATCCATTCTGAATTTATCTTGGTGTAGAGTGTGAGATGTTGATCTAAACCTAATCTCTCTCATATTGTTTTCCAATTTTCCTAACAGTTTTTGTCAAATAGTGGATTTTTGTCCCAATAGTTGGGTTCTTTGGGTTTTGGGGCATTTTCTTGAGCATGTATATACACACATGTTCTATGATCTATTTCTTTGTTCAGTTGTTTTTCAGTTGTGTCTGACTTCATAATCCCATTTAGGGCTTTCTTGGCAAGGATACGGGAATAGTTTGCTATTTCCTTTTTCAGCTTGTTTTACAGATGAGGAAACTGAGGAAAACAGAGTTAAGTGACTTGTCCAGAGTCACATAGCTAGTATCTAAGGCCAGATTTGAACTCAAAGATGAGTCTTCTTGACTGGAAGCCCAGTGCTGTCTCTATTGTGCCACTTAGCTGCCTTAACTGCGCTGAATCTGAGTTTCATCCTCTGTAAAATAAGTGGATTAGTTACATGATATTTCAGTTTTAGGATTCTAGGGTGCAGCTAGGTAACTCAGTGAATTGAGAACCAGGTCTAGAGGTGGGGGGTTCTGGGTTCAAATTTGGCCTCAGACACTTCCTAGATGTGTGGTCCTGGGCAAGTCACTTAACCCTCATTGCCTAGCCTTTACCATTCTTCTGCCCTAGAACCAATACACAAGATGTAAGATAAGGGTTTAAAAAATGATTCCAGGGTTCTAGTTACTTCCTTTCCCCTTCTCTTCAGATGATTCTCTTCTTTGTTTCTTTGTTCCTTCCTTCCTTCCTTCCTTCTTGCCTTCCTNCAACTGCTTGAACACTTGAGTTGATGTGGACATGATTAGGGATGTAAATAAGTCTTGATTGATGACACATGTTAAAAACCAGTGGAAATGTGAGTTAGCTATGTTGGGGGAAGTTTGAGGGGGTGAAGGGGAAAGTAAAAACATGAATCATGTAACCATGGAAAATTTTTCTAAAAATAAAAAAATTAAAATTACTCAATAAATAAATAAATAAATAAATAACTTACCGAAGGTCACACAGCTAGAAAGTAGTGGAGGGAGGATCCAAACCTAAGTCCTCTCATTCCAATTCTAATATTCTTTACAGCACAAGAAATATTTAAAAGCAGCAACAAATGATCCATCAAACTGGCATGGCACTTTATTTTCTTCCTTCCTTCCTTCCTTCCTTCCTTCCTTCCTTCCTTCCTTCCTTCCTTCCTTCCTTTCCTTCCTTCTTTCCTTCTTTCCTTCTTTCCTCCCCTAACTATGTCTAAACCAAGACATTGAACTAGAGGCCAGCCTTTTTTCCCAGGAAGTAATTTTTGCTTAAACCTCAAGCATGAAATCTTAAAGCTAAAGGAATTATAAGTCTATAGAATGCTGCAAATCATCTTTTATGAATTACTTTTGTAAACTATCTTCCCATTTTTTACCTTTGTCTCTTCCTCCTTTTTTCCTTCTTTTCAAACCTGTAATTTCATTATAGTGAAAAAATTCTTTTCACTGATCCTGATGATTTCAACTCCTCCCTAATTTACAGTCAGAGAATTATCTGAATTCCTAAGGGAATAATAGACTTATCTATGGTCACACCCATAGGATTAGAATCAGGAATTGAACTCAACACTTCCTGATTTTAGCTTGCTTATATCTATGCATATAATTATTATAATCTGCAAATTTGATGTTGCAGTAATTTGTATGTAGCAGCTAGGTGGTGCAGCAGATAGAGTGCCAGGCCTAGAATCAGGAAGGCCTGAATTTAAATCCTACTTCAGATTTTTTATCTCTGTTCAAGTCACTTAACCTCTGTCTGCCTCAGCTTGCTCAGCTGTGAAATGGGGATAATAATAGAGCCTACATCTCAGGGTTGTTGTAAGGATTAAATGAGATATTATTTGTAAGACACAGCACAGTACTTGGCATATAGTGAGTGCTTAATAAATGCCAGTTTCCTTCTTTCCACACTTAGAGAGGCAGGGACACACCCAGGAGTTTTAACTTTCTGGGTGTTCTATTATTATAACTTCCTTCTTCCAGATTCACATTGACATTCATGACTGACTCCTAGGAGATCTCTGGTTGTGGAACTGTCTGACCCTTACTATGGAGCGCCTTTCATTAGTTAAATATTTCACTGCTAACCCCCATTATTAGTGTCATGATGCCTTGAACTCATCTGCTTTGCTTTCATGCATTTTCAAAAGGGCCTCTACGTTGGATGGATTTTTAAAATGTGCAATTTTGAATTCTAGAAGGGAGCCTTTCAAGGGGACGGAGGGGATGTGATCTTTACCAGCCCCATTAGTGCTGATTTCAGATGGAAAGATATCTATAAGTCAAAACCACCTTCTTGGGTCAGGTTATTTTGATAAGAATAGATCAAGGTAATGCAATCCCATGTTAAAATTAGAAGTTCTAAAGTTCACTGCAGCCTGGCAAGCAGGCTTGCTTACGTGCTCCTCTGGGCAGAAAGTGAGAGATGGCACGGCTATACATACAGTGGAACTACAAATCAAAAGCAATCACCCTGAGCCTTGGCTGAAGCCCCGAGTTTCTCTGGGTGCAGCAGGTTGAGAATAAGGACTTCTGAGGAAAGTCAAGGTCAGGGGATGAGGGCAGAGGCCCTGTCACTCCCATGGCTGCTCGATATTCAGGAGGTGAGGACAATCAGGATGTGGTCTTGGAAAATGACTTCTGTTTGTGGCTTAGAATAAGTCCTCACCTTTCAATGATAAATACTTAACAGCACCTGTTTATGTAGGGATGCTAAGGAGAACTAATGCAATGCAGGCTAGATCCTTGCAGGATGTGGGCTACCCACTTCTCTTTGTGGTGAATGAACACTTTCAGGGGAGCGGGATATCATTTAGTACAGTGGGGCAATAATTAATTGTTATATGTGAGAGGTCTGGAAGAATTGATGGATCTCCAGAAGTGAGTGCTCCCATCACACTAAGGACAAGATCCTATACCAGCCCTTTGCCCAGTCACTCACGTTGTACACATATAAGACAGAACCCATAGAAGGTACCAAGTCCAATCCATTCACTTTCCAAATAAAAAAAAAACTAAGTTCTAGACTTGTTTAGAGTCCTTTAGATAGCGGGAGAACTAAGGTCTTCAGATTTCCAGTCATATTCCTTCTACTACACCCTGATTCATTGCCAGGTGGCAGTGAACTGACTGCAGGACTTGGAGCCAGGAAGATCTGAGTTCAGATGTAGCCTGAGACAGTTCCTGGCTGTGTGACCCTGGGAAAATCACTTAACCTTTTTGGTCAGTTTTGTTGTTCTGTTGTGTTTAACTCTTTGTGACCCCATTGTGGGGTTTTCTTGGCAAAGATACTTGAGTGGCTTACCATTTCCTTCTCCTGCTCATTTTATAGATGAGGAAACTGAGGCAAAGAGGGTTAAGAGACTTGCTTTTGTTAATGTTGTTAGGTGACTTTGTCACCTCATTTGAGGTTTTCTTGGCAAAGACATTGCATTGGTTTTTCATTTTATTCTCCTGCTCATTTACAGGTGAGGAAATTGAGGCAAAGAAGGTTAAAGAACTTGCTTTTGTTATTGTTATTCAGTCATGTCCCCCTCTTTGTTACCCCATTTAAGGTTTTCTTAACAAAGATATAAGATTGGTTTGCCATTTCCTTTTCCAGCTTATTTGACAGATGAAGAAACGGAGGCAAACTAGATTAAGTGCCTTGTCGAGGGTCACACAGCTAGTGAATGTCTCAGGCCAGATTTGAACTCATGAAGGGGAATCTTCCTAACTTAAGGCTTGGCACCTAAATGCCTATGTGTCAGTTTCTACATCTGGGGGACAGTAATAGTGCTTACCTCTCACATTGTTGTGAGGATCAAATGAGATAATATTTGTAAAGAGCTCTGCACACTCTAAAGAACTCTATAAATATATATTATTTGTTGTTACTGTGGTCATTCCATCTTCCCCTCTCCCTTTATCATTCTTTCTCTCATAGACAAATACATAAAACATCACTTAAACTAGTCTGTTTTAAGCAACAAGAAATTCCCGAAGGTAGGGAATCATGGCAGAAGGCCTAAATTTCAATTAACATTGTCTCTGATTGCTCTCCAACTTTGGGTAAGTTAAGAAATTTTCATTTGTGAGTGTGAAAATTTTCCAGACTGATGGAGAAAAAGAATAAATCCACATTTAGAGTCTTACTACCCAACACTGCTCATTTTCTGGGTAATGTATGTATTATCACGGAAAACAAATTTCCATACTATTCACTTTTGTAAGAGAATAATCTTATAAAACCACCCCCCCTAATGATATACGTAAATAAACAACACTGCTCGTTTACAGTGAAAGTTTCAGGGGAAAGAGAAAATCTGGTACTACACTCATGTTGTGTGGTCTACCTATGAGAAATAACTGACACTTAATGCTCCTGATGCCAGGATTAGGAAAGTGTGAGGACTGTGAGGCTTGAAATTTATGCAGAATTTGCAGCAAATGCAAACCTTGTAAGACACACTTATAGATTTCTCTAGTATTTAGTTAATGATAGTTTTAAAGCTCTATGTACACAGAATACCATGTAAATGCTAAACATCACAATGCGATGCTAGTGAAAGGAAGGTAACAGTTCACTTTTCAAGAGTGATTTCCAGACCAGCATTTCTTCCAGGGGGAACAAAAGGGCTCAGTGGTTAGAATGTCAGGCCTGGAGTCAGGAAGACTTGAATTCAAATGCTGCCTTAGACACTTACAAGCTGTGTGGCCTTGGTCAAGTCTTATAATCCTGCTTGCCTCAGTTTTCTCATCTATAAGATGAGCTGGAGAAGGAAATGGCCAAAGCACTCCAGTATCTTTGCCAAGAAAATCCTAAATGGGTTCATAAAGAATCAGACAAAACTGAAACAATTGAACAACAACAAAAAAAGTGCATTAGAGGCCCAGAGTAAATAATTTGCTATACATTAAAAAAAAGAAGCATCTTGCTTCTATCATGTCAGGTATGAGCAAAATCTTCCTTTTTTCTAAAAATATTATGTTCTCAGAGCAGCATAGATTTAGAACTGAGTAAAGGATCTAGAAGATCATCTAATCCAATTCTCTCATTTTAGAGAAAAGGAAATGGGGGCTCAGAGATAAAGTTTGTATCAAAAAGGCAGCTTTAAACTATCTTTAAAATAATTTCAAAACAAAATTTCATAAGTTGAAAATATTTTTGGTGAAAAAGATTTAATCATTCTTAAGAGAACAGTATTTCAAACTTTTTTTCAGTTTATGAGCATTTGTTTTTTCTCCCACCTTTCTTGTACTCAACTCTCTTCCACTCCCCAAATGAAAAAGAAAATCCTGGTAACAAATATGCATAGTCAGGCAAAACAAATCCCCATACTGACATAGTACAACAGTAGAGTACATTATGTATTTTAATAAAAATTCTGTAAATAAATAAAAAATTTAAAATAGTAGGTATCGATATGTTTGTTGATTCTGAATTAGGGCGAAATGGTGGCATGCTTTTCTTTTGAAGTTAATTTCCAAGTTAAATGCATAACCTCAAAATAAAGTATTTTACTATATTGTTACCACCTGTATATATCAAACTATGTTAGAAGAAACGTTAAAACAAAGCACAAAAATATTTAAATCAGAGTTAGCATAAAAATCTTATCTGCACAGAATTATTTATTGATTTCCATCAACTGAAACACAAATTGTGAGCTGAATCTTCATTGCAGAAAATAATCAGAGAAAATTCACGTTTATCTAGTTTTATCCCTTCATTTAATATCTGAAGAAATTGAGGTTAAGTAATTTGCACACAGAGCATAGAAATGAGAGCTGGGATTCAAACTCAGGTCTTCTGACTCTAAATCAACAAGACTCTTCACCGCACCAATTAATCACCCCTTAGTAAATTAAAATGAATTGAATTGGGAGAATATTTTTTCAGGGCTTTAAGATGAAACATAGCATGCTTAGAAAACCTGAAGCTTATTTCATTCCTATTAGAAACAAATGATAAGAATTGATCTGAGTATTCTGGAAACTAATTTGGAATTATACTAAGAAAGTGATTAAAATGTCCATATATGTTGACCTAGTGCTATGCAAAGATAGAAAGAAAGGTACGTATTTACCAACAAAGATTTACAGTAGCATTTTTACAGTAGACATTCATTTTGGGAATGGCTAAACAAATTGTGGTACATGAATACAGGGGAATATTTTTCCCCATTAGAAGCTTTGATAGGACTCTCAAGAACTGATACAAAGTGAAGAAGGCAGAACCAGGAAAACATTATATATAATAAAAACAACGATGTAAATTGAACAAAGATGAAACAAAACTTGAAACTGAACACTAAGTAATTATAATGCCTAAGTTCTAACTTGAAGAGGAGATGGGCAATGACTCCCTATGTTCTCTGCAAAAAGCTATGGAACATTGCATAGACTTAAAATTGATGGATATATTGATTAGTTTTGTTGAATGATTGTTGTCATTCTTTTTATAAGGGAAGGATATGTAAGTGGGAGGAGTATATTGATAAAAAGGTTTTAACAAAATAAACCAAATTTTAAAAAATAGATAATTTTCATGAACTTGTACTAATCAGAGAGTAGAAAAAATAATGAGCTGTGCACTTATCCTTTTCTGGGGTAATATTCTATGATTCTATTCTGGTGGCCACATGGGTCATTGCTCATTTTTGTCAGTCTAATAAACAATATTGTTAACAAGTTATTTTTTAAAAGATCACTAATTTCCCCAGTGAATCATACCCCTGAGAATTCAACATATCCTCTAGAGAGCTCAAGTAGTTGTTTGTTCTCTGAGCTCAGGTGTGGTAAAGAAAGCATAGGCTAAAACTAGATCCTGCTAGCTATATGCAGGTAGAGGCATCCTCTTTAAATTTTAATATCTACATTCTGTGTGAATGTGCAGTTAATAATCTACTTAATGAAAGACAATCTGATTTTCAACTTAAATGTAATAATACCATCCTACGTGGTGACCTGGGTTGAAATCAGGATAAAACTTCTGTTAAAGCAGTGCTCCACAGTGTACTTTTCTTTGGTATGGATTTTTCTGTTGATTATCCACAGTAATGAAAAGAAAGTACTTGTCAAGAATTGAACTCAAAAACAAAGAAACAATTAAAAGAAGTTGCTATTTTGTTTCTTCTCTCAATGTCAAAATGGAAATGAAGATGGGTAATGTAATGCTTGATGTATTATTCTATGTTTGTCCATTTCTCACCAATAAATGCTAATTCTGAGTTCAAAAGGGAAGATATGTTCTCTCCTTCTACACAAAAAACCCAAAAACCAAAACAAAAAAACTCTTGGGTAAAATAAATTTCCCAAGTGACACTGCGGTGTGATGGATAGCTCTGATACTAATGATTTCTGTGATCTTTGATCATAAGGGAGTTTAGTTTTCAGAATGGATGAGTTGACATATCAAATTATATCCAGGTGTCATGTTCTATCCTGCCTCTCTTTACTACCTGTGAGACTTTGTGATCTTCTCACCTTTGCTCTCAGGTACCAAAACTCCTATGTTTGATATTTGAAACTTCATGCCTGATTCCTCCTTAGCATCCCAGAATTCTTACATATTACTCCTCCCTAAACATACTTTCTGACCCAGACATTTTGGCCTGTTAGATGATCTCACCCTGCACTCCATTTCTATACCTTTACAATGGGTTTTCCTTGTTCTAAAATTCATTCCTTTCTCACCTTATTTCTTAGAATTCTTGGTTCCCTTCAATATTCATCTTTAAGCCCTTTCCTGATTTCCCCTAGCAGTTGGAGCACTCTCTCCCCAAATTTTGTATTTATTTATAGTCATCTATAGTTACTTGTTATTCCTCTCACTAAGGGGCAGTGAGGTGGCACAGTGGATAAAATGCAAGGCCTAGAGTCAGGAAGACTTGAATTCACATCTATCCTCAGACACTTACTGGCTGTATGACTCTGGATGAGCCACTTAACCCTGTTTGCCTCAGTTTCCTCATATGTAAAATGAGCTAAAGAAGGAACTGGCAAAACACTCTATTTCTTTGCCAAGAAAACTCCAAATGGGGTAAAGAAGAGTTGGGTATGATCAAACAACAAAGCGACAATTCTTCCCACTGGAATGTAAGCTTTTGGGGACAGTGATCATTTCATTTCTGTCTTTGTAGCACTCAGCACAGGGCCTGCTATGTAGTAGGTGCTTAATAAATGTTTATTGATTGAAGTAGTTTTTTTTTTCTTGTGTTCATCAATGAATATTTGGGCTCTGCTTTAATAGACTTCTCTGTATGACTTTAATGTACAGAAATCTCAACTTCATCTAAAACAAAACAATAACAAAAAGGAGCAGCAATGAATTGATTTATGAACAGTTGCCCAATCTTCCAAAACACTTAGATGTTTCACTAATAACCATAAATGTCAAAGTCTTTAAAAGCCATATAAAGGTTAGTATGGTTCCCCCCACGCCCAAGCTGCACAGTGGAGGAAGTAAGGAGGAAAGGGTACCAAAATGCCTCCATGGTGAAAGGTAAGGGCACCAAGGTATTGAGAAAAGACCCCTGGCCTGGACATCAAGAGGCTTGGTTTCTAGTCCTGATTCTGTCACTAATTAGCCATGTGACCTTTGGCAAACTGCTCCAACTGTTTGACTGTCCTTCACTTTCCTTAGATATAAAATGAAAGAATGGAACCAGATGACCTTAAGAGCCCCCATTCAGCTTTAGCATTCTATGAAATACTGAAATAGTCAACTGACCTCAGGGTTATAAATAACAGTAATTTCAAATATTGAGATGAGTCTGTCCAAAGAATCCAAGTACTAATCTTGCCATTTGAACTTAGAGAACATTATATTAGTCAAATGAGTTGAAGTATTTTGTTTTAAAGCTCAGTTAAGTTGGAGAGTGTTTGATATTTTGTCTGGTACCTACTGAGTGGAGGACCTTAATTATGGATGGAATCACTGAGGATATTTTATTTGGTGTTGATAGACATAAGAAACCATGGAAGACTATATCCTTTGCTGGCAAGGAGGAGACAAGCATGGAGGGTACTCTGACAGTCCATAAATGTAGACTTGAAACTCAAACTCTTGGCAAGGATGAATGACAACTTGTGTTGTTGGGGAGAAAAACATGGAGATTGATGTTTGTGGATAAAGACTGAGTGTATTTTGCTACAGACAAATGACTGTATCTTTAACCAGTGGTTTCCATACTTTTTCTTTTTTTTAACCTTTACCTTCCACCTTAGAATCAATACCAGGTATTGGTTCCACGGCAGAAGAGCAGTAAGGGCTAGGCCATGGAGGTTAAGTGACTTGCCCAGAGTCACACAGCTAAGAAGTGTCTGAGGCCAGATTTGAATGTAGGACTTCCCATCCCTAGGCCTGGCTCTCAGTCCACTGAGCCACCCAGCTGCCCCCTCCATACTTTTCCAATAGCATATCCTATCAGGAAACATTTTTTTGATCACTGTCCAATACTTTTTAATGCACAAATTGTGTACACATACTACTGTATTAACAATCATTGCCATTATAAAATATATAAGATATAAATTACAAAAAAGAGATAAAGATGTTAGGAGAGAATCCCTAGAATTTACTGAGAACATAAATGAGATGATCATGTCTGAGTTGTAGTAAAATCACTTTGGTAGCTGTGGGAAGAATGGATTGGAGAGGGGAGAGACATGAGGTGGGGAACCCAAGTAGGAGCCTATTAAGTGATAAGGGATTGAACTGGGGTGGTGGCTGAGCGGAGAGAAGGGGATGAATGCTTGAGATATTGTGAAGATAGAAATGGCAAGGTCTAACAATTGATTGGCTAGGTGAGGTATAGGAGAATGAAGTGCTGAGCACGACCCAGATTATATACATGGATGTTTGGAAAGATGATCTTTCCATTAATAGCAAAGTTTGGAAGAAGAGCATATTTTTTTGGAAAAGATAATATAATAATTTCTTATTCTTCCAAATAAGTAATATATAGGTAGAGTATCTTAGTGTAGAAGAGTACATGCTTCAGTTATGAAAAAATGCTGGGGGACTTTTCAGGGGAATATAAATAATAGGAAAAGCTATGAAGGTTTATGCCCTTGCAGGTTCTTTAGGTACCTGGATTGGGCTCTCATAAATTTCTTGAGGATCCCATGCCCTTCACAGCAACAGAGGACCTGCTGTAAGGACGGAGTAGGGTACAGAAGCAGTAGTCTCTTTCAGTAAACTCCAGTGGCTCCCTATTACCTTTAGGGCAAAATATCAACTCCTGTATTTGATACTGGAAATACTTCACATCCTGGTCCCACCTTATCTACCCACCTTACTTCCAGGTTATTTACACTTTGCTTCATTTTTCATACTTTGCAGTTTAACTAAACCATCCTCCTTGTTGTTCCTTTCATAATCTTTGCATTGGTTCTCCTGAATGTCTAATATGCACTCCCTATTCACATTGGTTTGTTGAAATCCTTTTTATTTCCTTAAAGATGCACTTCGAGCACATTATCTGCTACATGAGCCTTTCCATGATCCTTCTGTCCTACCTCACTATCAGTGATTTCCCCAAAAGATCATCTTCCATTTGTTTTGTATGTTTGATATGTGGCTGTGCGTGCATATTGTCTCAGAAGCTGGATTGTTAGTCAGTGAGTTAACAAGCATTCATTAAACATTGTCTAAGTGCCAGGGACTGTGATAAACACTGGAGATTCAAAGAAAGGCAAAAACACTGTCCCTACCTTTGAGTACACATACCAATTGAGGAAGCACATGTAAATAATTATGTAAACACAATATATGCATATATGTATAGTGTGTATATGTAGTAGATGGAAGGTCAATTCAGAGGAAAGGAATTTGGAGGAAGAAAAAGTGCTGAGGCCCAGGAATGGCCCCCATAGAAGGTAAAATTTGAACTGAGTCTTGATGGAACTAAGAAGTAGAAGTGAGGAGGGAGAACATTCTGGGCATAGAGGGAAATACAATGCCACAAAGACATGGAACCAGGGAATGGAGTGTCCGTGTTTTAAGAAAGCAAAAAAGCAAGTATAGCTAGATAACAGGGGAGTAAATGTAAGAACAATGCAGAGGCAAGAAAGGACTAGGTTGAGAAGGACTTAAAATGCCAAATAGAGAACTTTACATTTGATCAGGATGTAATAGGGAGCTTCTGGAGTTTATAGAGCAAGGGGATGAGATAGTGTTATGATAGTTGAGGTACTTTTGTAAATTCAACTTAGCTGCTGAGTAGAACATAGATTAGAGCAAGGAAAGGCATGAGAGAGAGAAAGCTTGAACTAGAGTGGTGGCTATGAAGAGGAAAGGACATATACAAAAGATGTGAAAATAGAAATGATGAGAGTTGGCAACAGCAATTTGAATTGTTAGGTAGATGAGAGTAAAGATTAAAGGAAGTAAACATGGGAGATTTGGAATACGGTAATGCTCTTGAGAGTTCGGAAGAGGACAGAGTTTGGGGGTTGATGATGAGTTTTGTTTTGACACATTGAGTGCAGGATATCCGATTTAAGATGTCCAAAAAGCAATATGAAATATGTGACTGTAGCTTAGGAGAGAGACTAGGGAAGGAATAGATAGATAGACAGTCCATAGAGATGCTTGAATTCATGGGAGTTGTTAAAAACAAGAAGTGAGATAATTGTAGAAGAAGAAAAGGGGGTCCAGGTTAGAGATTTGGGTTCTAGGGTATGAACTTTTCATGTTTTTTCTTCATCCATCATATTTTCTCTTTAAGGTTGGCAAACTGATGCTGCAAGGGCCAGACAATGTACTGTTGTGTAAAGAAAAATAATTAAAGAGGTTAATGATATAGTGATATTCACTTTTTCTAGGTGAATAGTTTAGTTCCTAAAAGG
Organism: Gracilinanus agilis; assembly: GCF_016433145.1. Lineage (NCBI taxonomy): Eukaryota > Metazoa > Chordata > Mammalia > Didelphimorphia > Didelphidae > Gracilinanus > Gracilinanus agilis. The sequence continues at coordinate 536,593,970 of NC_058130.1, read as the reverse complement.
ATTAGGAGAGAAACTTTGGTTTAATAACTACTGCTAAAATATCTTTGTAAAGAAAACTCAGTTTTCAAATAAACTATGAGTAGTTTAATAGCTAATGGGACAGAGAATGAATTATGTAATAAATATGAAGGCTTAAATTACCTTGTATAGGATGTAGGGTGATGTTCTTTTTGTATGTAAACAATTTTACGTTTTAAAGGGTCAGAAAAGGTTTATTTATTAATAACTGCTAAAAATACAAATATAAAGAAAAAGTTATAAAAGATAAAACTTTTAAAGTGGCCTTATTTGAGACTATAGAATAGTTGGAGCTGAAAAAGGTTTAAAAAGGTAAAACTTGGGGGGAGCTGGGTGGCTCAGTGGATTGAGAGCCAGACCCTCCTAGAAATGGAAGGTCCTAGGATCAATTCTGGCCTCAGACACTTCCTAGTTATGTGACCCTGGGCAAGCCACTTAACTCCTATTGCCTAGCCCTTGTTGCTCTTCTGCCTTAGACCAATGCACAGTATTGATTCTAAGACAGAAGGAAAGATTTTAAAAAAAGGGTAAAACTCACAAAATAAATAAAAATCACACAACTGGAGACTACTGGGTGATTAAATAAAGATTTAGAAAAGCATGGGGAAATCTGTTAAAATTTTAAACTCCTAAGGAAAAGATGAATGAGTGCCAAGAGGCTCTGATTTAAGTCATTGAAGGGCTAGAAGAAAATAGCTACTGAAAATTAAAGATTGAAAAAACAGCATGAAGTAAAAAGACTAGCTGTATAAGAACCATGTAAAGAAAGGTGTAACCAGAGCAGACACATGATGGAAGGCTTCAGGTATAAGATTCTCAAATGGTAAGAGATTCAACTTCTCATAAAAATGGGAGCATGTATCTCAGGTTTATGTAGATGTTACGATGTCGTTACTATTAATTAATTTGCTTTGACCTTAGCATCTGTGAGATTATTAATATCTTTTGTTGCTTTACTGTTAACTAAATGAATATGTTTAAGTTCCAAAAGTGTCATTATTGTGAAGGTGGAAGTATACTGGTTGGGGCTGAAGCATATAAGTGCTGTCTAAGGAGAGTGTATTTCCCCAAGCAGGATTGGTTTAGGAGCTTGAGAGAGTATGAGTGTAACTATGTGTTGGCTACCCTTCTGTAGGAACCTGTACCTGCCAATATGAGGGCAGTCTGGGGTGAGTTATTCAGCATAAGAGAAGTAGGAGGTAGATAGAACATGTTAGTGCAAGAGGTGTGAAGCACCACATTACAGATGGAGATTATATAGATTTGTATCCTCAGTGGCTAACATGGCACCTGGCACATGGTAGGTATAAATTAAATGTTCGTTGATTGATTTCGTTGGCTGAGGAACTTTCTACCCTGCACCTTACCGGTACCATTGAAATCACAGGTCCAGATTTTTAAAAAATCTCAGAAAATCTGAGCTAATAAAAATTGGTGAACAACATATATTTAAAGACTTTGAAAGAGGAAGTAATGGAAGGTAAAATTTTTGTTCTCAGCATTGGGAGAAACATTTTCTCATTATTTATTAGTTAAATATATATATATATATATGTATATATATATATACATATATGTATAAATACCACACACACACAGATACATATATATGGGACTACTTGGACTTCAAGTTCCATTTCATTGACAGAATATATCTTCTCCATTTTTCATTTTTTTTCAAACAAGAAGAGAGAATGGGAAGAGAATGGTATACCAACCACATTATTATTTCTCTTCATCACTTAAAAACTTCAAATCCAAATGTTTTTCACTTGCACAAATGGAAGCCTTTTAAAATCTAAAACAAAAGTTTAATATTAGAGTAAGAACTCTAAAAATACATACCTGATTAATGATCTGTTGCTGGAGTTTCTCTCTAGATACTGAAAGAGAAAAAAAAATAATTAATACATTGTTAAAAATAGGCAAAATAGTCAAGGTGAGCCTGACCGTTACTGTATTCATATTTCTCTGCTTCAGAGAAAGGAAATATGGGATAATAGATAGTTGGCCATATGTCAAGAAGACCTGTGTCAAGAAGTCATCTAAGCTCGGAGAAAATGAAATAAAAATCTAGCAAGAGTAACAATAAAGAAGTGAACCAAACTTTGTTGGGGAAACAACAAAGATAGATCTCAAAAGGAGTTAGAAATCTGAATGACAGTAACAGGTGTCTGGGAGATACAAAGCTAAATATAACACCCCCCCCCCCGGTCCAAAGTACAGTAATGATTTCATGGAATCTGCTAGATTGTAAGCTCCATGAGGACAAAAGATAGATTTAATCTTCACTTAGTATCTACTAAGGTTCTTACCACAGATCAATATATGATAGTGTTTGTTGAACTAATTTGTTGAATTAAATTAAAGGCTAGAAAAAGCAGGTCTTGAGGTAGAGGTTCAGCCATTTTCCAGTTCTGTCTGACTCTTCATGATCCCATTTTTTTTTTTTGGCAAAGCTACTAGAGTGGTTCACCATTTCCTTCTCCAGCACAGTTTATAAATGAGGAACTGAGGCAAACAAAATTAAGAGATTTGCTCAGGGTTACATAGCTAGTAAGTGTCTGAGACTGGATTTGAACTCATGTAGATGAGTGTTCCTGACTCCAGGTCTGGCACTCTATTGCACTGCCTAGAAAGAAACTATAATCATAATTATTTTTCTTCTTTCTGAGTTAGAAAGATGATAGAAAAGTATTCATGACACTATTAAGGATGAAGACATCAAGTACAAGACTTAACAGCTTTAACCACTGAATCTCAGTGAACCTCCAGAATCAGATTCAGTGGACAGCATATGAAGCAATAAAGGCCATTAAAGTATAAAGATTCTAAGCTGCCCGCTCAAAGGTTCATTTTATCTTGAAATAGCCGTGATAGGGAGCAATTAGAAAGGGTTTAGTGTCTTATACATCTTTGATAGGAAGAACTCAAACTCTTACCATTATACTTATGTAAATCCTTAAATATATGAATATGTGGGCAGCAGGGTGGTACAGGGGATAGAGTGCTAGGCCTGGAGTCAGGAAGAGGAGTTCAAATTCTACCTCAGACATTTACTGGTTGTGTGATCCTGGGCAAGTCATTTAATCTCTTTTTGCCTCATTCTCTTCATCTGTAAAATGAACTGGAGAAGGATTTGATTTGAACTTGGATCTTCCTGATTCCAGGCTCAGTCCTCTAATGGGCCACCTAGGTGCCTAGGGTGTGGTGGGGAGGCTGGACTAGAATGTATAACTCTGACATTCTTTGATTTGCTTCCTAAAGCACTTGCAATCAGATGCGTGAAATAGTGAAAAACAAAAAATGTCAGAGAACAGAATTTAACATCATTTGCATGTCCGACACAATAAACTTAGACAAGAGTACAAAATAATGAATGGTTGACATAAATTATTAATCAGATTTAGAAAGAACATCACCTCTTCATAAAACATGACCGTGCTCAGAGACAGAGGACTGAAGAAGTTTAACATCACTGTAGATTAGAAACTAAAACTTTCCTCCAGGGATGCTGTAGTCTATTTTTCTGCCTTCCTTTCTCAGCCATTAAGATACTGGGTTGTGATGAACACAATGGGCTGTTCATCTGCTCCAGGAGAGCAATTCCATGTTTTTAATCAATATTGGTGTGTTGTGGGTATAATTCTTGAAGAGGCACTGCAATAAAGCTAGAGGATATTAACCTGGGAGCTTGTAAAAATATGCTGTCTCCTTCAGTTACCAGTGGCAGTGAACTCACCCTATACTTTTAGAAAATACCAAGGGCACTGCCCTCATCACAGCCAGCACCGGGAGATTTAATTCAACTTTATGAAATGTTCTAAGAGTTATCAATGAAACACAGTAAGCCCCATTTTCCCCTTTGCTGGATTGGGGGTGTAAAGGATTGGGAATGAGCTGGGAATGAAGTTATGAGATGAAGTCCTGGACATTCTTTGTTGCCCTAGTGACCGGAGGATTTAGACACACTTTTATTGTGCTTGGAAACAACATTATTTATGCATTCCCAAGCCCTAGTAGCTGAGAAAAGAGAGCTTGGCTTGAGTTGCAAAGCCGTGGTAACAGTGGAGGTAAAGTGTTTTGCAAATCTGAAGAGCTGTGTAAATGCCAATGATGGTGCTTGTGTAAGGGGCCTTTGGAGCATGTCCAGATTGCCTAACATGAAGTCATTCTGAGATAATAACATCTATGGATCTATGGTTCTCCTAGTTACCAAAAGGAAAGCAAGTGAATACTCATCTCACAGAAAATAAAACTCTCCTCTCTGGGCAATGAAGGCAGGTGGGGTGTTGGCTGTACTTTTGATAATTTTTAAAAGCATGGGGTGAGTTCATTGCTACTGGTAAATTCCCTATGAATTCTGGCCAATTTACGTTTATGAGAGGTAAAATCAAGAGGAGCATTAGTTTGTTCAAAACATGTTATAGTATTTTTGGATTGTGAGATATGTGGGTTACCTATTAGCATTATTTGTAAAGATATTTTCTTTTACCAGTTACATATAACAATTTTCCACATAAGGATTCTAAAGTTATATGTTTCACATTGTCTCCCTCCCTTCCTGCTCCCTTCCCAGAATTGGAAAGTAAGTAATTTGTCTGGGTTATTAAATATGTATTATCACATAAAACATTTCTATATTGTTAATTTTTGTAAGAGGATACTCAGATAAAACCAAATCCCTCCTAAATAAAGATGCAAATAAACGAAAGTGAAAAATTGTATGCTTTGATCTGCATTCCAACTCTTAACAATTCTTTCTTTGACTTTGGATATAATCTTTGCCATAAGTTCCTCAGAATTGTTCTGGATCATTGTATTGATAGAGTAATCTTTTAAAGTGATCATTCTATAATATTGCACATGTTCTCCTGGTTCTGCTTATTTCACTCTGCATCAGTTCATGTAGGTCTGTCCAGCTCTTTCTGAAATCATTCTGTTCATTGTTTCTTACAGCACAATAGTATTCCATCACCATCATATACCACAATTTGTTAAGGTACTCCCCATTTTGTAGATATCCACTCAATTTCCAGTCCTTTGCCATTACAAAAAGAGCTGCTATAAATATTTTTTTACAAATAGGTCTTCTCCCCCACCCCATTTAAAAAAATCACTTTGGGATATAGACTTAGTGGTGGTATTATTGGATCAAAGTGTATGCACAATTTTATAGTCTTTTGGGCATAGTTCCAAATTGCCAGTTTACAACTCTACCAACAATGCATTAGTGTCCTAATTTTGCCAATTTTGACCCCTCTAACATTTGTCACTTTATTGTCATGTTGGCCAATCTGATAGGTATGAGGTGGTACCTTGGAGTTGTTTTAATTTGAATTTTTCTAAACAAGAGTGATTTAGAAAAATTTTAATGTGATTATTGATAGCTTTGATTTCTTCATCTGAAAACTGCTTGTTCATGTCCTTTGACTATTTGTCTATTGGAGAAGGGCTTGTATTCTGATACATTTGACTTAGTTCTCTATATATTTGAGAAATGAGAACTTTATCAGAGAAATTTGTTATAAAATGCTCCCCCAGTTTATTGTTTCCCTTCTAATCTTGGTTACATTGAATTTTTGTGAAAACCATCAAAATGATTCTTTTTATATCCTGTAATGTTATCTATCTCTTGTTTGGTCATAAATGCTTCCCTTCTCTTTAGAGATGACAGGTATAAAATTGGGTATGTTTCCCTAATTTCATTGTCATTCATTTTGGAGGAATTTATTTCCCTATTTTTTAGTCTGTGAAGCAAAAGGAAGGATTGAACCCTACTATTTTAACAAATGTTTAGTAGAAATTCTTAGCTGGTTAGAAGAAAACAACTGGATGGCGTGAGAATCTGTTTTCCACACAGCTGTCAAAATAGTTCTCCTAAAACACTATGCTGATGATGTCATTCCCCTGCTCAAGAATATTCAGTGGTTTCTCATTGCCTCAAAGTTTAAATTAAATACCTGTACCTCAGCACTTCAGAAAAAGCAAAAAAAATAAATTTCTTCACAAAATTGCTTCAGTCTACCTTTGGAGGTTTATTTCACAATAACCCTTCTCTGTTCCAGCCAAAGAGTTGACTTGCTATTCCCTAAACTTGATATTCCATCTCCTTCCTCCAAGCCTTTGCAAAGATGTCCTTTATCCCTGGAAAATACTCCATCCTCCCTTCAGCACCTCTTTGAAGGTTTCCCCCTGTAGAATACATACTTGTCTTGGAAATTCTCTCTTTTCTGTTTTTCTGCTGTGTCTCTCTCTTCTTCTCTTATTTATCAGACTGTTCTTACTTGTTATCCTTTGCTTTCTCATTATCTACTTCTAGTTCTCTAATTGTGAATATACCCCAAAGGTCAATCCGGAACCTTTTCTTTTTTCTCTACACTATATGTCTTGGTGACATCATTATCTCCAATGAGTTTAATTATCTTCTCTACTCAACTGACTTTCAGATCTATATATCCAACCCTGGTGCCTCTCCTGAGCTACAATTTCATATCACTTCATGAACATTTTGAAATTGTTATCCCATAGGAATCTCAAACTCAGTATCTACCAAACAGAACTCATTCCATCTTTAACATTCCCACATTTTCAGATCTAAAACAGTTATTTGCTTAACAATAAGGCAAAAGAAATAACAATATCATAAGATTTGCATTTATTTTAATATATGATACTCATGGGATTATTTATTTATTGCCACATTTATAATTCAACAGTTGCCAAATCCAACTCAATTCCTAACACTGGTCTCTCAGAGTAATTTTCTGAGAAGGGAAATATATATAAAGAAGTAGCCACATGTAAAAGGAAAACCCATGTGTTCAGAGTAACTACAACTTTGGGACTGTAAACTTGGGTGTTCTCTTTCTGGCTCAGGAACAGCTCATAAAATTTCCTTGAGGTTCTGTATTGAATAGGTGCTCCTACTGATAAGTTGATTGATCCCTGAGGGGCTTGATTAACTCAGCATTGGGCAAGAAGCCTCAGTCAAACTGATTGATCCATTGAGCTTTTCCCTCTGATTCTTTGTTCAGCTATACTTAATATTTGTCAGCAACTGTAGAATTCATTATTTATACTTGCAGACATGAAATTTGTCTCTCCTCTCCTTTGCTTTCCTCTCTTCTCCCCTCTCCCCTCCTATTTCTTCTCTCCTTCCCTTTCCTCCCTTGTTTTTTCTCCTCTCCATTTTGCTCTCTCCGTCCCTCCCTTCTCCTCTCCTTCCCTCTCCCCCCTTCTCGTTTCATCCTACTTTTCCTCCCCTCCCCTCATCTCTTCTTCTTTTCCCTCCCTTTCCCTTCTCTCCTCTCTTCTCTGTCCATTCTCTGGATTGCCTACCTGAATGACTCTATCATAGTTTATGATTAGTAATTAAATTAAATTGTCATCCATCAATAAGCAGAAAAATTACATCTGTCCCAAATTCATACTACAGTTCTGGTATTCATATTTTACCACTATATAACAGCCTGCCATATTCACAATCCAGTAGTTGCCTAATCAGACACAGCCTCTTGCAGCTTTCTCACAGTAACTTTTTCTCAGAGAACTGAGGGGCCTTAACTCATCAATGGACCTTAAAGGGGCAGAACATAATACCTGGAATGTCCTTCCCTCATCTCTGACTTAGAACTCCAGCCCAGCTAATGTAACACCTCCTATAATGGGTTTTTCTTGACTCCCCCATCCCAATCTCCTACTTGGAAATTACCTCATATTTACTCAGCATATATTTTGTTTTCATCATTATGAGAACATATTGTTGATCCTCTGTAGAATATAAGCTCATTGGGAAGAGAGACTTTTCATTTTTGTCTTTGTATTCCCAATGCCAAGGACAGAGTAGGCATCTAACAAATGCTTATTGATTATACTCTTTAGTTACCTTCAAAGCTCAGCTTATGTGCCATCTCCTAAAGGAAGTACTGTCTGGTTCCCCAAATTGTTGGTCCTTTTTTTCTTTCCTGAAACCCTTAATATTCAGATTCATCTAAGATCTTATAGATTATTCCCACCCATATCTGCCTGTCTTTTTTTAATCTTTAAATTTATTTATTTTTACAATTAAATACCCAGGCAACTTCCTCTCTTGCTCCCTTCCTTCCATTAGAGGAATCATTTGACATACATATTTATAAAACTATGCTTGCTTACTTCTATTTATCAGTTTTTCTCTGGAGCTGGAAATTGTTAAATTGGGTCAGATTAGCAATTGTGAATATGGAGTCTCTGTCAGAGAAGAAGCAGGCTGGCTTAACAGGGGGGAGGGGGAGAAGAGAGTAGAATTCCTTTTCTACCCCCTCTGGGAGCAGTTAAACTGTAGCCCTTTGGATCAGGTATGGAGGCAGTTCAAGCTCACTAATTCAGGGCCTAGATGGTGAATTTATAGGAAATAATCCCATAGAAGTTATTAACTCTCTCTGTTTAAAATTCTTCCCCACACCCTAGGAATAGATGAGGTCAGGTTGTCTTCAAACCAGATGACAGGCTCTTAGGACAGAAACTGCACCAGTTCTAGCTTGGAAGGAGATCTTGGTTGGGTAAAGTATATTGATGGTGAGTATACCCCAAATATATCTTCACACAAGCCCAGTATCTAACAAGCAAAGGGATTTAATGTTATTAGGAAGACAGGGTGAAGGGAAATGGTTTAGAGATGAAGAGGGAGGTAAGCTCACTAAAATCTTCAATACACAGGTTGGCTGCACATTCCCCAAGGGGGAATGTGTTTTGAACAACTTAACTCCCATCCCACTCCCTAAATAATCTTTCTCCTAATCTAATGTAACTAAGATGAATGTGTAAAGGTAATCTTGCTTGAAGGTCTATATTGAAATTAGCTAAGATGCTGCAGTTGAGATATTCTCTCAGTTGAAACCAGTAATGTAACACTCAGCCTCTGGAGGTCAGAGATGAGTGAACCAGCCCTTGAACCCACAAGGAGTGTGATCAAAGTGTCCTTGCAAGAAGGGTGACCTGGCCTTTTTATACTCAGGTCTCCAACTGCCCTCAACTGCCCCCTCTCCTGGAGTTCTGGGAGGCACTATGGAATTCTGTGAGGCAGCTTTGACCCCTCTCAGGATCATGGATGCTACAAAATATAGAAGCAATTCTACAAACAATATTTCTGTTGCTGTATATAACATTCTCTTGGTTCTGCTTATTGTATTCTTCATAACTTCATGTAGGTCTTTCCATATTTTTTCCCAAATTAACCTGCTTGCTATTTCTTACAGTTCAGTATTTTTTAATTTTCTCTATGTTTTACCATGGTGGAAATACCATAGGACCCAAGTTCAAATCTCACTTCTGGTGCCTATGATCTGTGTGACCTTCGGCAATCCACACTTTCTTCATTTCTAGAGGAATCAATTGGACTAGGTTATCTGCATGGTCTGTTCCAGTTCTAAAGCTGTGAACCTATGAATTTCCCATGAGTTAATCACTTGTGCATTACCCAAAGTCTGGGAATCCTTCCTTGATTTTTCCCAATATCAGAAAATACTAGTGATATACTCAGGCTGTCTACCTGTTATTTTTCATTCTGACCTTTTGACTAGCGTATCTTCTTTTATATATTTCTCTGATAACATCTTTTACTATTGTGTTTTGATGTTCTATGTCATAGTCTGCTCACACCCACCATGAGCCTTTGCATAATTATCTATAAGATATTAATTTTAATTCTTTCATGAAGAATTATGTTACATATTTTACCAGTATATTAAAACATTAGTAGACTGCTGTATTTATTTTGTGTTGTGTCCTTTTAGTAGAATGTAAGCTCCTTTATGACAGGTGGTGGATAGATAGAATATTGGATTTGGGGTCTTGAGTTCAAATCTGGATTCAGACAATAGATATGTGGTCCTGGACAAGTCACTTAATCTTTCTTTGCCTTTGTTTCCTTATCTGTAAAATAGGGATAATAAGAGCCCCTGATTCCTAAAATAGTAGTGAGGATCAAATGAGATATTTGCAAAAAATTTTACAAACTTAAAAAAAGCTATATTTATACATACCCACACATACATACAATCTATTGTGATGGTGATGATGATGATGGTGTATCTCCAGTGCCTTTCACAGAGCAGATTCTTAATAAATGCTTGTTGGACTGGATTAGAGGAGCTGCTATCCTCAGGGGCTCTACCTAGCCATAATTTTGTTGGCTCAAATATTTTACCTTCTTGCTCTAATTCCTTTGACCCACATTTATATTCATACTTCCTGACCTTCCAGAACTACTGTTACAAAAGTCCCCAGTATTTGTGTATATGTGTGTGTATATGTGTGTGTGTGTGTGTGTGTGTGTGTGTGTGTGTGTGTGTGTGTGTGCGCGCATGCTAAGGATCTGTTTTATTCTTCACTTGTAGTCTTGTGATTGACCAGAGTTGGAGGAAAGGGAGAAAAGGGAAGAAAAGGAACATTTCTTCTTCCCTTGGTGGTGACTATGTTTGTTCTTTTCATAGTACATATAAAGTAAATGTATTATCATAAAGCTATAGTGATTGGTTTTTGGAAGATCACACCCCTCAGGGTTCTTGAATGGAGGAGTCATCAAAGGAAGCCTAGGAAAGAGTATGGCTCTATTAAGAAGAGAAAGACTAAATTTTTTCATTGAGTTCATGATCTGCCAGTTGTCATCTTTGTAAATAAATGAAAGTTGGAGAGATAGTTCATCTCAGGGCCAGGATCTTTGGATTAGAACAGAATCTTAGCAGGTAAAGGAAGACTCTAGAGTGTGAGAGCAGAGTCTCCTGGGGGAATTTGAGACCTTTGGTTTAGCATCATGACTCTGACGGCTGATGATGAAAGAATATGAGGTTGAGAGGAGAAAAGAAAGACAGTTCTGGAAGGGGCAATAGCCATCCCAATTGGTTGCTATACATTACTTAAATTAGGGTAGAAATTTGTGTTTTGGTATGTAGTAAGGAAATTAGGATATTGATGAATATATTGATTGAAATAAGATATTTGATAAAGAGATCTCTGAGGATACAAGCAAGGTAGAGAGTAGTGTGTGAGATCTGAACTCGGAAGAAAGAACACAGAAAATGTTCTGTCAGTTGGTGAGGTCCTCTCACTGAGTTACTGACTGACTGGGTCTCTCACTGATTGACTGACTCAGTGGGCTTCGGTTAGTGAGCTTACTCTCTCTGGCTGCTGTTGGAGACAGGCATCTATGACTTTACTATTGGTTGGTGAAAGGGAAGAGAGAACTCTGAATCCCATCTGAACAGGGTTTCTACTTTCCTGATTGAGAGAAGTCATCTCTAAGAATAAGCTGATAGATCTGCTTTGCTGGATAACAGTTTTGGAGAAGGAGAAAGATTGAAGCTATTTGTCTGGACTCTGGGCCATACCAGGGCTACCTGATTGTCACTTAGCAGCTGCCATCTTGGCTGACTGAATTTATATGTACTTGGAGAATCTCTTTATCAAATTAAGTTAATTAAATAAAGATTTTAGGTAGATTTTATAGTTAGATAGCATTTTGGGTTTTAGTGTTAGTGTAGTTTTAGTGTAGCCTGAAAGAACAGAAGACTCCACCCTGAAGTGGACTTAACAGTTGGGTGGAGACAGTTCCCAGTTAGTGTTAAAGTGTTATTAGTCCCTATTTTCATGTTATTAAACATAAATAAATACCTTTTAATATAGAGTGTGTCTCCAAGAACATTCCATATTGACCTAAGGAAAGGAAGTCATACCTGGCTTTCCTTCAGAAAAGAGAGTTAGAAGATACTTTTGTGGACACCAAACACATATCTTATCACACCCTCCTCCTCACAACTTCAATTTATCAACATTATTTCTTTAGGTGGCAGCTAGGTGGCTCAGTAGATTAAGAGCCAGGTCTAAAGATGGGGGGTTTGGAGTTCAAATTTGTCCTTAGACACTTTCTAGCTATGTGGCCCATGACACTTAAACCCTGTTACCTAGTCTTTAACACTCTTCTGCCATAGAACCAATACATAGTATTAATTCTAAGACAGAAGGGAAGGTTTTTAAAAAAAGCAAGTTGTGCTTCACAAATCTTTCTACTTTTATATTTTGGTATTAAATTTATTTCCCTTTTCTTAAAAAGGTTTCCAAAAGAGGGCCTTGAAACCTCTGCCATAAAAAAGGTCCAAAGAAAGTAGTAGGTGAGTTCAGACTGTAAAAGAGAAGATATATGGTACATGATAGATATTTTCAAATTCTAAACATCTGTCATGTAGAAGGTGGTTAAGAGCTTTTGTGACTGATATCCAAGGACACATAGAAATAACAGGTAGAAGTTATATGGAGGCAGCTCTTGGCAACACAGATTAATATCTCAAAACTGTCCCAACCAACATTATTTTATAATAACATTGTCAATACTTGAAAGCAAATTCTACCTTAAATCGCATGTAACCTCACTCAAACACCATTCTCAATTCAAAGGGATCCCTTCTAGTCTTTTATTAATAGAGAGTAGTGATTTGCCTTCATCACAAAACTTGACAGATAGCACTAGTATATGAGTAAATGAGTAGATGGGTAAATGGATGAATGAATAAGAAAGCCTGTATTAAACACTTACTATATGCAAAGCACTGTGCTAAATGCTGTGATACAAATAGAAATGTGATACTGTCCCTGCACTCCAGGAGCTCACATTCTAATGGGAGATAACAAACATAAAGAAGGCTTCAGCTTTGTCAAGAAGAAGGATCCCATGGTGGTATAGATGGCAATGTATGCACCTTGTGTATGTATGGTAATTCATCATTTTTTTATTGTTGTTTTTTTTTAAACCCTTAACTTCTGTGTATTGGCTCCTAGGTGGAAGATTGGTAAGGGTGGGCAATGGGGGTCAAGTGACTTGCCCAGGGTCACACAGCTGGGAAGTGTCTGAGGCCAGATTTGAACCTAGGACCTCTCGTCTCTAGGCCTGACTCTCAATCCACTGAGCTACCCAGCTGCCCCGGTAATTCATCATTTTTAATGTTATTTCCTCTTATGAAGTCTTTTAGCTCATAATGTTGAAGTATTTGACAGCACCAAGGACTCTGGTGGTAAGAATCTTCTTTTTTTGGTTGGGGTTCAGTAGTCATGACCCCTGAGGCAGTACTGAGGTAGCAACTACATAAGCAGGTACCAGCTGGAAATTCTATAAGGACTGATTACCTAGATAATCTCTGGGGAGGCTGGGATAGAAGCAGGGCCAGTGGATTTGGGGTCACTACTATTCCTGAGACCCTTGGGCTCAAGATCATTCATTTAGGGACCCATCAGGGTCTGAGGACAATTGGTAATAGAGGTAGTAGATATGGTGGTTTGACCTTCTCACAATATGCCTCCTGTTTCTCCTTCAGGGTGCCCTACTGTTTCAGGTAAGCTGGTATCTTTTTTTTTCTGTCCCTTCATCTGTGCGTAGCTTCTAGCTTCTTGGGTGCTGTTGGCACCCCAATGGGGTGGAATAGATACTCATCAGCCAGGCATTGATAGTTACAGCCTTTTCCTTTTGAGAGTGGATTTGAATACAGAGTTTAGGTAATCAATAAAGGTTGAGGAGATAGGAAAAAGCAGCTAGGATCAAACAGATATTACCAAACTCTTCTTCTGCTAGCCTAATGGATATATTGGCACATGTCTGGGTGATTCCCCCCATTCATCCTCTTAAGTGAACTACCTTAGGTCTCTGAAACTAGAGCTAGAGGAAATATAAGTTACAAGGAGGGCTTTGAGAGGAGGGATCATAAGATCATAAGTTTAGAGCTGGATTTAGGCATAGGCGAGTATAGATAATCTAGTCATATATCATTTTATATCTGAAGAAATTTGACCCAAAGAGGTTAAGTAACTTGTTCTATTTCACAAAGTTAATAAATTAGAAAACCACATGGATCAGTGCACTGAATTTGGAGTTAGAAGACCTAGGTTCAAATCCTGCCTCATCCTTGCTACATATGAAATTAGAGACAAGTTGCTTAACTGTGACATCTTGTCCCCTTGACTCAGGACAAGATTAATCTCAAAAGTCTAAAGTAGGACTGAACTGACAGGTGGTGATTAAGTGATCTGAGGTTCAAGAGTTGGGGAGGGAATGATGAAAGAGGAAGGAGCCAGACACGCAATTAGAAAATGTAAGAAAATGTAAAACTTAAGAAAAATTATCTTCTTTCCTATCTATTAGGATGCTACTATTCCTATAAGGAAAAAAATTAAAAAGCAATTTTTGACTTTGGGCTATTTTATATGAATACCTCACAGGATAAATTCTTCCCCCTTGCTTTTGGAGAGTCTTCCTTTCAGGGAGATGTAAATGTTTTCTGTAGCTTGGAGAAGAAAAAGGAAACCCCATTTAGGGAAGACATAAGCCATTCCAATGTTTATTGAAATCATGATTGGAAAAAAAAGAGGAATGAAATGTAAGGGCCAATTTTTAACTGCACCAGGCTCTGCTAATAAAAGATGAAGGAGTATGTGGCTTAACATCTTCTAATTATTTTTCTAGCATCTTCTATAGACAAGCCTTGAAATCTCTGGTTGGATCAACACTAGATTGCTCAAAGGTTTGTGGACTTTGCATACTGATTCTTTCCTGTTTCCAAGTACATTTGCTTTTAGGCTATTTTTATTCACTTTAAAGGAATTTTAATAACTTTCTGTTGACAGCATGGACAGCTGGTCTTGAGAATTAAAGAAAATTCACTTGCTGACTGAGGAAGGAAGTGACATCAATGAGTTTCTAAAGTCAGCCCAAGGGGAGAAAGTGGCTTGTGAGAGAGTAGCCTCTCATTTCACTGTATTTATTGAGTGATGCCTTGAGATGCAAATTGCTCTATCAATCAAACCTATGGTGTTTACCTCAAACAAACAGAGAAGAAAGTTTAGGGAGACTTCAGTACAAACCGAAGGAACAGTACCCTGTAATATTGAAAGGAAAAAAAAGAATGAGAGGTTCAGGAAGCCTGGAGCTAAGCAAACTAAAGAACTCTAGATTCACTTGGACTCTACTACTGCTTTATTATTTGTCTTTCTCCCTGTACCCAAGTCACAGTTTTGTCATCTATAAAACGATCGTGATGTAAAATTGTGACATGACTGTGGCTGGCCTCTGGGAAGATTGTAAAGATCCCTTACAATTTTAAATGGCACAGATGTATATCTAACACCCACGCTCCCCAAAGAGCTATCAGAGTCACATGGGAACCACTGTCCAGAAGGAGATATTTTCACTTGTCATACAACAATAGTTTTTCTCCTTTGATATTTTCCTAAACTTAAATTCATCACTTATGATTCATCTCAGAAGGAAGTCAGATAGCAAAAATCGGTCTTAACTGGTGATGAAAATAATGATAGATGGCATAGATCCCATAATGTTATTCTGCAAAATTCCTTGGGAGCTAATATTCTTCATTTTGACATTCCCCAGGCATAGATACTTGTGAGAGGTGGGAAGAAAAAAGGATTGAAATTCATTTTGTGGTGTGGGAATAAAAATATCAAGTGGTTTTGATGATTTTATACAATTTTGTCACCATGACTTTAACAATTTCAAATAACTGGAAGCAAACTCAGGTCAAATTTTCATTTGGGATTGCTTCTTTGCCTCTACTATTAACACAAGTAGTTTGGACAAGCCGATCAATCAGTCAGCAATCAGCAATCATTTAAGTGTCTACTATATGGTGGACATTGCGTATGGCGCAGGTTTTAGTTTGGATTCAACTTTTTCCTCCTGTTCATTTTAACCTCTTAACTCAAAAATCCTCTCTCTAAAAAAAAAGTTGACAGGAGAATTGCAAGATTATATACTATCACAGATACTGAGAAATATCATCCACACCAGAATAATATAACTCATTGTCAAAGGAAGGTAAACTAGATACCTCTCTACCAATCAGAGTGTGGACAAAATCCTATGGGGGAATGTGGGAAGATATCTTGAAAGATCCATAAGAATGCCTAGTACATCATAGGCACTTAAAACTGCTTATTGAACAAATGAATGGATGGAAGGAAAAGCCCATCAATTAAGGAATGTACAGGAATAGTATGAAGTAAGAAATGATGAGATAGTTTCCAATAAATTTGGGAAGACTGTCTGAACTGATGCATAATGAAGTGAGCAGAATTAAGAGAACAATTTATATTATAACCACAACTGTGTGAAAACAAAAAAATTTGAAAGACTTTTAGGATTTTGATCAATGAAATGACCAACCATGATCTCATGGAACTGATGAAATAGAATTTCTAACGACAGAGAGGTAATGGACTTAATATGCAAAATAAGACCAGTATAGAAACTTATTTTGTTTGATCATATATCTGTAAAAAGAGTTTTCTTTTTCCTTCTCAATTAGAGTGATTTGTAGGAGGGAGAGAAAAGGCTTGTTAATTTAAAAATAAGGAAAAATTAATTGCACAAATATAGGATGGCGAGTGGCATCTAATTCATGTGAAAAAGATTTGCAAGTTTTGGGTGACTACAAGAACAATATGAACCAATGGGCAAATATGGAAACATGGAAGTTAGAGGAGCTGATGTGGTATTAGTCTATAACAGTGATTCCCAAAGTGGGCGCTACCACCCCCTGGTGGGTGCTGCAGCGATCCATGTCGGGCAGTGATGGCCACAGGTGCATTTCGGGGCAGTGAATAACTGTAAGAGGGTGGTGATAGTATAAAAGTAAGTAAGCTAAGTAATATTTTTTCTGGAAAGGGGGCGGTAGACCAAAAAAGTTTGGGAACCACTGGTCTATTCTAAGGGTTAAGTTCAATTCAGCAACAAGTAGGAACATAGCTAGAGGAGGAAGTTTAGGCTGAGTAGATTCAAAACTATTTCATAATAAGATTGTTTGGAGGAATGAGAGATATTTAGCCTCTAGTGGAGAAAATAGCAGAGGGTATTATAATGTTCTTCAAGTATCTGAAAGACTGGCATGTCAAGAGGCACTAAACTTATTCTGGTTGGCCCCAGAAGAACTAGGTACAATGAATAGAATTTAATCTCTTATGACAGAATTACAGGATATTAGCGGTTTAAGAGACCTCATATATAATTTAGTGACTTAAAGATTAACCTTCTCATTTTGTATATAAGGAAACTAAGACTCAGGGGCTTTGATTTGCCCAAGATCACAGAGCTAGTATGCAGCATAGTTGGGATTTGTACTCAAGTCTTCAGACTCCAAATTTAGTATTCTTTCCATGCATTACATTTCTAAATGAGGAACTTCGTAATAATTACAATGGAATCAGCTGCTATCTTGTGTTTCATTGACTTCAGTTGTTCAGATGGTGTTTGGATGATTATTTGTCTATATATTCATTGGATATGAATGTAATAAATGACCTTTGAAGTTCACTCCATTCTTATGTAATATCAATTTATGCAAATACCTTTCTAATTCCTTAATAATTAGGTAATTGACTGTCTTTTTTTTTAAACCCTTGTACTTCGGTGTATTGTCTTATAGATGGAAGATTGGTAAGGGTGGGCAATGGGGGTCAAGTGACTTGCCCAGGGTCACACAGCTGGGAAGTGGCTGAGGCCGGGTTTGAACCTAGGACCTCCTGTCTCTAGGCCTGACTCTCACTCCACTGAGCTACCCAGCTGCCCCCTAATTGACTGTCTTTTTGCAAAACACTAATATTATTTATTTTTCAGGTAAGCTACGCCAACTATCCCATTAGATCCAGATTACCTTGTATTGCTTTATAAAATAAATGAAAAAATAATGAGCAATTATTTTCTCTTCCTATCTTCTCCGTCAAATCCTCTTGTAATGTATATGCATAGTCAAACAAAATAAAATCACACATCAGTGTTCTAGACATCTTATCTTAGTTTGCATATTGAGTCTACCACTCCTCTGTCAGGAAGTGGGTAACTTCATCATTGATTCTCTGGGATCATGATTGGTCACTGCATTGATCATTCTTGAATATTTTAAAATTTTGTTTTTCCAATATTCTTGTAATATATGTTGTTTTCCTTATTTCCTCTTCACTCTGCATCAGTTCATACAAATCTTCCCCAGTCCCACTGAAACCATCCAATTCATCAATGGATGATGAATATGCCTGTTTACTGCAACTCTTTGAACACTTCTCATATTCCTTTTTTTTTTGTCAACTTAGCCAGTCTAAAGAGTAGTGAAGTAGAACCTCAGAAATGATTTATTTTATATTTCTTTAGTTTTTAGTTATTTGTAGCATTTTTTAATTTGGCTACTCAGAGCTTATATATTTTACGTTGTATGAACTGCCTGTTCAAAGCCTTCAAATATTTGTCAGATGGGGAAGGACTGTTCATCTTTTAAACATTAACCAGATGAGGCAATCAAGTCTAACCTGTCTGGAAAGTCATGTAATTTAATTAGTTTTTTTGAATGCCTTACTTAAAAAATAAAATGTATTCACTTACTGGCCAGAGTGATTTTGAACCCATTGATCATTCTGCCAATGAAGACATGACCTGAAAATATATATTGATACTTTAGGTCAATGTTATTATTGGACTAGACTTATGATTTCATTGATGTAAGAAAATGTCCTTGACCATGTTTGGATTAAGAAGGAAAAGGTGTTAATTTTACATTTTGGGCTAGAAGCAGTTTGTGTGTTTAATGGCCCAGTCTGTGGCACATGTATGTAATCCCCTTTCCAGATTTTGAGGCCAGCTGTGACCCAGAGACCACAAGGTTTGGTCCCTCTTATACTTTAGTGGGGCAGCTAGGTAGAGCAATGGATGGAATGCCAAGGCCTGAGGTCAGGAAGACCTGATTTCAAATTTGACCCGACACTTAACTGTGTGACCCTCAACAAGTCACTTACCTGTTTGCCTCAGTTTCCTCATCTATAAAATGACTTAGAGAAGGAAATGGTAAAACCACACCAGCATCTTCACAAAGAAAACCCAGAATTGAATCACAGAGTCTAAAATAACCGAACAAAAACATATATATATTTAATATATAGAATATGTATATATGCACACATATGTTACATATATGTATGAAATATACTTCCCTTTCTGTAACTAAACCAAGGAGAAAACAAAATCAAATAAACTATATAGCCAGAGGAGGGTGAGAAGAAGTCACTCTATTACAAGATTTCTCCCTTAACTGCTACATTCTAAGAATTTGCTAGAAATGATGAGGCTGAGAGAATTCTCTGGCTGTACTATGAGGAAATTTCACCTCATTGTCTCAGTTACAAGTTGCCTCCTACATAGGATCACAGATTTAGAATTCGAAGAGAACTTAAATTCTCTGTAGAATAGAGGTGTCAAACATGCAGCCCACAATACTCTGGAATGAGCAGGAAAGAGATGAAAATGGAAGAAGAAATATTTAACAAAATAAAATGATAATAGAACATAGAGCATCCATAAATGATTTTCTAAGTCAATATGCAACCTGCAGGAATTATTAGGTATAGTTTAGTGGTCCTCTTTCTATTTCAATTTGATATCACTGCTCTAGACCAACTCATTCATTTTGCAAGTGAGGACTTGGATTCAAATCCCAGCTCTGTAATTTATTCATCGTAGGACATCGTTCAAGTAATTTCACCTCTGCCACCCTCATTTTCCTCCTCTGTAAAGTAAGGTAGCTGGGTTAGGTGAGTTCTGAGGTCTTGTCCAGTTCCAAGTGCTATGATTCTACTCTTTTTTATGTGGTTTGCAAGAGTAGCTTTTCCCCACTAAGCAGAAAGCAACTTCTGTCATTTTACATTTTTCATGATGGCTAAATGAGTGAGTTCCATTTTGGGTTTTATCTGCTCTCTTGAAAAAAAACCCTATCCCCTCTAGCCAAATTTAGTTGTTGATATGAATGCAATAACTTGAACAAATTACTTAAGTTTATAAAGTCTGGGGCATTTTAATACATGAATAGTTATGCCATTTTCTATTTAAAAATCTCACATTAAACTACTTTTTTTCCCTGGGTGATGATAAAACATAAAACATTTTTTTTCTTCAGTGTGAAAGAAGGTTAAAAACCTTCTCTTTCAGTGTGAGGGAATGTTACTAATTTCTGAGAAGAGGTTACTATCATGGAGCTCATTGCTGGACTTCTTCAAGTATGCACAATTTATATGAAGAAGATTTCTCTGATAGCCTAGCTCTTCTTTCTTTTCCTGCCCACTTCTCTATCTTAACAAAGTAAAGGTCACGAATTTTATAGGTTGTTTGAACCACCCACTACAGTCCCATCCAGTTGGAAAGTACTTCTTGCATAACCATGGTTCAACTTCACTGATTGCACAGTTTTGGAGCAAGAAATATTAGCTCTGAAAGAGAAATCACAATAGCCTAATGCTGTTTCTCCTCTTTCCAGAGCTGAGGGCTCAAAGACATGAAAGAAAGCCTCTTTCCTGTGTCACCATCATGATTCTACATATTTTATTCCAGAAAGCAGAAGGAGAAGGCCACTTTTCAGTTATTAAGGTCCCTTTTATCGAAAGCAGACTGGCTGTAGGATATGGAACCATTGCCACTGTTTGGGCATTTTAAACAGCAAATGACTAGACAGAGTTAAACCGGCAGCCCACATCCTAAATAATGCAGACATTTCACTGCTGAAAGACAGGATGGGTAACATGATTTGAATTAGCAAGTTAGGTGGCTTTGTAGAGAGTTTAATGGGAGATAGGGAACAGCAGGAATCCATGAATCTGGAAAATTAGGCTACAAATTATGGAAATGCCTGAGGAAAGATGCAGAAGTTGGCACTGGGATCCTAAAGATTTGCACACATTTCTGGCTATGACATTCCTGTCATGATTAGAGGTTTTAAGTCCTGTCCTAAAAAGGCAGTTCAGTTTGTTCTTTTTCCTCTGTCTTTACCTTTTGCTACTGCCACTGGGTGATTTTTTTGGGGGGGAGAAAGGGAGCAGATTGTGTTGGCACAGCCATTTAATTTGGTATAACTTTTGACATGGAAAACTAAGAATCTTCTCAATATACTACTGTATACTTACCAGTGTTTAGAAAAAGAAGGATAATCATATGTTTATTCATGAATGAATGAATGAATGAATGAATGAATGAAAAAAAGCAATTATTAAGCAATGACTATGTGGCAGGCACCGTATTAAAAACACCAGACTTACAAATACAAAAAGAGATAGACTCTGCCCTCAATGGGATTGGGGTGGGGTTTGCATACATCAGACTGCATGGTAGGAAGACATGAGAGCAATATGGTGGGTATAGGTAGGTATAATGAACTTTTATTAGTCAGGATCACCTGGTCCCAGCATAGGAACTGGAGCACTTGGTCAAAAGTGGAGGATGAAGAATAGCTGTATGAAGGATATTTATAACATATTGTTCATTTATTTGGAAATATATAGTGATATATAAATATATGTGGCATTTTCTTATTTAAATAATTATTTATTTTAGTAATTATTAAAAATTGTGCTCTAAATTAAATCCCTCCCTTTAGATCTCTCAATTCAGCAATATGATATAAATTACACATGTGAAGTTATGCAAAACATATGTCCATATTAGCCATGTTGCAAAATAGGCAGAAAAAAAGTAAAAAAGTGTGCTTCAATCTGCACTCAAAGTTTATCAGTTCTCTTTCTTGAGATGGATAACATTTTCCACGCATGGTTCTTTTGGAATCATCTTGAATCATTATCTTGGTTAAAGTAGCTAAAGGTTTTTACAGTTGATCAGTTTTAGAATATTGCTATTACTGTGTGTACAGCATTCTCCTGATTCTGTCCCCTTCTTTTTACATCAGTTCCTGTAAGTCTTCCTAGGTTTTTCTGAAATCATTCCCCATGTCATTTCTCATCAAATAATAATATTCTTTCACAACCATATACTACAATTTGTCCTTATTTTGGATTTTCATTGACAGTGAATTTTTCAGATTACTGAAACGTACCTATTTTATCATTACAACATAAAAAAACCAGTCATATTGTTTGTATTTCTTTTCTAAAGTGTGCTAAACAGAATTTACAGTTGTCTTTATGATCAATAATCTAATTCTTTCTGAATATCATTTATTATTCTTATTATTCCTTAAAATAGTGAAATAACATTTTTAATTTAATATTTTCTTTTTGTATTTTTTTGTTCCCTCCCTCAATATAAGGTTCTTTGTTGTCATTTCCTCCCATTTTTGTTGTATCTACCTCTAGTGATCTTATCTCAGGACTATTGAAACAAATTTTTACTGTTCCAACAAATTACTATTTGGACTCTTTTCAAAACTATATCTTTCATACTGACCTCCCTCCTGAGTCTCATTCCTGGATTTGTAGCTACTTGGGTTCCTCACTGATAGTACACATATATTTCCAGTGTGGTATAAATTTGGCACTTAATAAAAGCTTTTTGATTTGTGGATTGATGTTCAAAACCTAACTCATAATTTCTCCTGCTCCCTCCCCAAATCTCAAAGCAGCTCCTTTTCTAAATGGTTTATTTCCATTGATGGTTTCCAGTCAGTTGGCATAGATTCCTTGGCATCATTTCCAACTCTTCCCTTTCCCTCATCCAGAGAGTTGCCAAATTCTTTCATATCTACCTCCACAAAATTTTCAAATACATCCCCTTATTTTCTTTCCTTTGAATCCCACTGTTGTTCCTCATCCATATCTCTCAAACTATTGTAATAGCTTCTTAACTAGTATTTCAGCCTCCAGTTCATCAAATTCCTAATCCATTGTATACATAACTGCCAGATTAATCTTCCTAAAGTAAAGCTCAGTGGTTCTTCTTGGTCTACTGAATTAAACTCACCCTCATAAATCTGACATTCAAAGTTCTACACACACTGGCCACAACTTACCCTTTCAACTTTATTTTTGATGGCTCTGCTAAAATAGTACCTCACACTCCAACAAAACTGTCTTGCTTTTTTAAGCTCTGGTAAACTCTCATGTTTTCCTGTGTCTACAAATTTATTCATAATATTACCTCTACTAGCTTTCCTCTCTTCTCTTCATGTGCCCTAAATTTCATTCATCTTTGTCATTTCTTCTAAACAATTATTATTACCTTTTGTTTTTATGATACTTATATTTCACAAAATATCTTGCTCCCTTCCTTTTCAGAAAGCTGTCCCTTTTTATAAAGAATTTAAAAAAGTATTATTCAGTAAAACTAGCCAATAGATTAATCAAGGCTGACATTATTTTCAGTGTTCTACACTACTAGTCCACCATTTCCCATCTGACTTCACCCTTTTGGATTTCTCCTTCATGCCCCCAGAATCCTTGTCATTAGGAAACTCTGAAAGATCTAATTTAATTTTATTACTCAGACTTCATCAGTAACCTCTGCCCTTCTTGACTGAAGTATGGACTAAATGGCTTCTCTCAAACCTTCCATTTAAGAAAGGGCCCAGGCCAATAGTATTTTTGTCTTCCACTTAGTTACAATTATTTGGATTTTTCTATCATGCCTGACACTGGGTATTTCTGCACCCCTGCTCCATTAGATTGTAAGCTCCTGGAGCTCAGGAGATTTCTTTTTTATATTTGTATCTCCAGCAGTTAGCAGAGTGTCTGATACATAGTAGGTTTTAATAAATGTTTATTGAATATCTGACTAACCATATCTTCTTTGAGATCAATTGATATAATTTCAAAGTATGTAGTTTTGATTGCTTTGCTGTTATTATTCCTTCACTACATTATTATATTTATTGCATATAGTTTGCCTATTTCTGTCTACTTTATTTTGCATGTTAGTTGCCTCTCTCTCTATATATAAGCATATATATATATTAAAACATCAGATCTTTATAAGACATATTTATGCAAATTCTTTCTGACCTCAAAATTATCCATTGCCCTTCTTGGAATAAAACAAATTCATCGTGGAAAAATTCTTTATCTGAAAAGAATTGCTGGGAAAATGGGAAAGCAGTTATATAGAATTGGTTTTAAAGAAACATCTACATATCACAATAACCTTAAAATGGATATGTTTCCTGAATATTAAATAACATGACAAAAATTATAAGAAAATCAGATCAGGTAACTTTCATTGCTATGGCTAGGGAGAGAAGTTCTAACCCAACAAAGGATAAAAGTAATCACAAGAGATAAAATCAATAATTTTGATTATATGAAATAGGAAAGTTTTTGCAAGAACAAAATTAATGAACCAATCTACCCTTTAACATCTAGATCAAATATTACATTGTTATGAAACTTTCTCTAATTCTTCAATTCATAGTTCTTTCTAATAAATTCCTACTACTTTTATGCCCTCCTTGAGTCTTCATTCCCTCATCTTTAAAATGAGGGATGGGAGTATGAATGATCCCTGAAGTGCCTTCTATGTCCTATAATTTTATTTTTATTTTTGTTTGTTACTTGCTCTGAATTGAAGGTGGATTATTTCACTTCTAAGCTTAACCATCCCTTTATTTAGTCCTTTGGTTTTCTAGGGGGTACTGTTTTCATTTCTGGGAACCACATTTCAAGAAAAATATAGACAAGAAGGGTACATCCAAGATATGAGAGAACTAGAAAACATGCCATGCAATGAACAATGGGAGGAACTAGGAATGCTTGGCTGAGAGAAGACTTGGTATCTGGGGCTTATTTGATGAGCTAGTCTGTGGAAGAAGACTTGCTTGCTTTGGCCCAGGGGTCAAAATGAGGGTAGAATTTGCTGAAGGCATCTTTAGACATGGTTTAAGTGAGGAAATCCTTCCTAGTAATTTTTTAAGTCATTTGAGTTGTGTCCAACTCTTCATGCCCCTATTTGGGATTTTCTTGGCAGATATTAGAGTAGTTTGCCATTTTCTTCTCCAGCTCATGTGAATGATGAAGAAACTGAGGCAAATTGGGTTAAATAACTTGCTTAGAGTCACACAGATGTTAAGTGTCTGAAGCTAGATTGAACTACTCAGGTTTTCATTGCCATTGTTCCCTCCAGCTACCCTAGTAATTAGAGCTCTTCAAAAGTAGAATAAGCTG
Source organism: Gracilinanus agilis (assembly GCF_016433145.1). Taxonomy (NCBI): domain Eukaryota; kingdom Metazoa; phylum Chordata; class Mammalia; order Didelphimorphia; family Didelphidae; genus Gracilinanus; species Gracilinanus agilis. The sequence continues at coordinate 536,568,998 of NC_058130.1, read as the reverse complement.
CCTTGGAAAATCATCATCCAGAGTCTGGACAACCACTTGCTGGGAATGTTGTAAAAGAGATCTTTGTTCGTGTACAGATAGGACTAGATAGGCTATCTCTTAAAACTCTGAGGTTCTGGGATTTTGGAATAGCTTTCATCATTTTTTTCTTCTTTCTTTCTTTTGTTTAATCTTCCATGGGTACCAGTGGATCATACAGACTGCCCCTCTGGCATTCATTGCCATCACTGAATAATTAGACCTTTTCTAATTATGCATATTCTGAATTTTATCTTTTATTCCACTTGTTGTCCATGTGCCATTGGTAACTTACCTATGCTAGTCATATATTTCTCCATTCTTCGCTGGGTTATTTATAATTTTGATACTTTAGAGATTGTAGTGTTCTATGATTGGCAGCCATTAAATACTGACAGATGAATAGTAGTATTACATAGATAGGATTTTGTGTCAGGGTACAGTTAGGTACTCTTGACACACTATGTTCCAGATGAAATATAGCTGTCTTGTCTTAATCAGTTCTGGGCTCAGATATTACTATATTATATATTGTGTCATGTTTCTACAGTGAATAACATTGAATAGCACTGATGGACTAATTTAATAGGTTGCTCATAAAAAATTAATTTTACAGTATGGACAACAGGCATTTTTCCTTCAATTGGTTTTCTCTGTACTGGACATCAGGCTAATCTTTGAGAAGTTATGGGTATTTTTGAGGAGGTTCTGATGTAATTTGGGGCTCAAGAAGACATTTACAAACAAGAGAGTCTCTAGTTTGACACCATATACTGTATCATTGTTGTCAGCAGCCAATATCTTAGGGAAGTGTATATCTCTTTGCTTCCTATCTCATTGGAACTGATAATTAGACTGCTGAACAAAGTTATCTCTATGGTTTCAATTCTCAAGAACTTTGATATGGTAGTAACATAGGTATAATAGCCACCTATGTAAAAAAATTAACCCTAATGACCACTTTCTATACCTAGATACTCTTGTTATTGTGAGTTTTTGTGACACTACTCTTTCCTAGTTTGACACCTGTCTAGCCACTCTTTCTGTCTGTCCTATCTGCTATGAGAGGAATAACTCAGGGCTCTGATCTCTCCCTCTCTCTTTTTCTTCTCTTCCTTGGCCACTTCTTTCTCCCTCTTCTCTCTTTTATCTTCTCCTTCCCTTCTATTCCCTCTACCCTTATTTGTCTCCTTTCCCCCCTACCTTCCCTTGTCTTCTATAAATGTCTGTTGAATGAATGAATGAATCCAAGAATCACAGAAACTAAATTGTCCTTAGAGTTTTTCTAGTCCAATCTCTATATAAATCAAGAATCCCTCTCTACAGTATTTGTGACAAATTAATGTCTTTGGAGAAGGAAATGGCAAACCAGTCTAGCATCTTTGCCAAGAAAACCCCAAATGGAATTACAAAGAGTTGGACATGAGTGAAATGACTAACAAAAAGGTATGTAGATCCAAAGCCCATCTCTAATGCTTAGTATTTGACTAACCTTGGAAAGGGCACTGATTCTCCTCAGGCTTCAGTTTCCCTCTGAAAAAATGAACGGGTTGAACTAGAAAGTTTCTGAAATCCCTGTTGGTTCTAGCTTTGTTATCCTTGGGTTAAAGGCTTCTAGTGGGGGAGCATCCCTTTTTAGTACACTAATTCTACTTTTGGTAACTCTAATTGTTTGGAAGTTTTCCCTCACATTGTACTAAACTGTCTCTGTAACTTCCTACCATTGCTTCTCATTCTGGAGCCAAGCAGAATGAATCTAAGGCACTTTATATATTGCAGTCTTTCAGTTACTTGAAGAAAGCTATCTTAATCCTCCCAAGTTTTCCTTTTTATGTTAAATACGTATATCCACCTTTTCTCAGTTAATTCTCATGTAATCATTGGAGTTCCACACTCTTAGCTCATTGTATGTTCTATGCTACAACTTTCATCAAGTGTGGCTGCCCTTTTAAAATCAAGTTACAGAATCAATCAATCAACAAATGAACATGATGTATAAACAAAGATTTTCTATACTCTGAGGTGGGAACCTCTTAGATTAGGTTAAGGAAGAGAAAAAAATGATTGGCTAGTTAGGCAAAGTTTGCAACTATCAGAGAAATTTCAGCGATTTCTCAATCCGAAAGAGTCCTGCTGAGGAGTGAGTGACTTCAGTTCTGGAGTTAGGGATTCCAGTTCCAATTCTAGAAGGTGCTTTGAGAAGCACTTTCTCTTGTGGGATGGAGGGTTTTCCCCCTTATTCCTATCCATGTTACCACAGACATTGACCCAGTAAGAAAAAATGAATCCATAGGGAGATACATTTGGGATGCACTGAATACATTATTGATATAGATGTGGAAAAAATAGCTACTGTGAGAATTAAAATTAACATGCAATATCTCCAAATAATATACTTACCAAGATTTATTAATAATAACTTGGAGAAAAAGAAAATAAAAAAGCTAGAGTAGAGAGGGTGCTAATCCAGCAGCAAAGTAGGAAAAAGAAAGAGGTGGAGTTACAGCCAACTATATACAAAATGTGACCATGCAAGTGGTGGACAGATTAAAAGGAATTTTGGGAAATACTACAGGAATTCTGGGGAATGTAGTTCAAAGGTACAAATTTCCACTTAGACACTGCTTAGGGAAGTAAGCAGTTTCAAGGAATATGCTCATTGTACTAATATAAGATATGAACTCATCAAAGGCACCATTCTTTGAAATGTGGGTAGAGAGCTACAAATAAGGAAAATGTAATTAGTACTATACAAGGGAGAAAAGACTTCTGGTAACATGTGTTCCCTGCATGCAATTCTCATTTTTTTTTTTTTGTACTTCAAATTTTAGCTCACCTTCTCCAGTGATTTGGTGTATTCAGGGAAGGAGTAAATCTCTGGTTTGGGTGGAAAGTTGTTTTTTTTTTTTTTTACTACTTATCTTAGTAAAGCCTTTTTTAAATCCCTTAACTTCCATCTTAGAATCATTATTGTGTATTAGTTCCAATGCTAAAGAGCAGTAAAGGCTAGGGTTAAGTGACTTGTTCAGGGTCACACAGCTGGAAATGTCAGATTTGAACCCAAGGTCTCCCATCTCCCAGGAGTGGCTCTCAATCCACTGAGCCACCTAGCTGCCCTCAGTAAAGCCATTTTCTAAAAGCTAATGTAGTTCAACCAGCTGATGGGTTATGATGAAGACATTCAGGGCTCATGGATGATATTAGAAATCCCAGCCCCTCTAGAACTGGAATTCTCTGTAGACCTGGCCTACCAGTTAGAGTAGGATTTGAGGTAATAGCCAACTACGTTTTTGTCTGCTCTTTTGTTATCCTCTCCCAGGTACAGCAGTTTGTCAATGAATCTCTGAAAACAGAGCATCCATAGCTGCTAGAAAGTATTGCAAATGTTGTTTGAGTAGGGTAGAGTACAGCGAGACGAGCACCAACTTTATTTTGGATTTTATACTTATTTTTACTGAAGATCCCACCCTAGCAATAAAACTTCCCATACAATCTTGGAGCTGTCCTGATTGAAAGCTTCCTGAAGAGGCATGGACGATGCCTACTATTTCTAGCATTCTCAAGAAGCTCCCCTGTTCACCCCAGCTCTGTTGCTGTCAGACACTCGATGGTGCTCCCTTTCTTCCTTCAGACAGAGATTTTAGTCCGATTGGGCAGTGTCTCCAAGTTTCCAGCGGTCTTTGCAAAAGAGTTTTGCCGGTAAGCCATTTGAGGGATCGTGCACAGAAGCTAATGTTTGGATTTATTACTGAGCTGTTAGGCCTGTTTTCAAGAACACAGAAAGTGAAAGGATTAGCTGCCTGCAAGCTCCCCCATCTGTTCAATTGAAAAACTTCAGGAAGCCCAAGGCGGCACAGTCCCAGATTTTTTTTTTCCAATTAAAAATAAAGGAAAAACCCTCCAAGTATCTCTCTGGGTTGAAACATCCATGATAACAAAAAAAGAAAAAAAAAAGGAAAGGAAAGGAAAAAAAGAATTCTAATTAAGATGACTCTGACCCTGAAGCAGCAGTTTGCATTAATAGCATGATTCCATTGCAGCAGTCAGGGAGGTCAGACAGAAGCCCTCAGAGACATTATCATTTCCCAATTGAAATAACAGAAAGAGAAGTCGATTTAGAATCAGAAAACAACCCCCCTTCAAATCTCACCTCTGGAATTATATGTGTGACCTTGGACAAATCACTCTATCTCTCGGAGTCTCAGTTTTCTTATCTTTAAAATGAAAAGGGTTAAAGTAAATAGTCTTTGAGACCTAGAATTGTCTAGATAGTCTAGCTCTAGGATTTTCTTGTTATTGCTGCTGCTAATAATAACAAACAACTATAATAATTTAGTTGTGAATTTTAGAGGCCTACTGAGCTAAGGTGTATTTTTATGACAGTATCATGGATTTTTAGCAAAAGACCATCTAGTTCCACATCTTAATTTTACAATGGAGGAAAATGAAAAATTAAAATTAATTAAAATTAAAGAATTAAAATTGAAATATTATAATCAGTTAATGATATGAGTCTCTTTGAGTGCAGTATAAAAAGCCTATATAATATACTATGTCAGGATAGGCTCCTTCTTTCTTTTTCCCTGGATATAATAATCCTGTGTTACATTCAAGAGTTATGTGTTGATTTTTGTGGCATTTAAATTGAGAGAGAAAATATAAGGGAATTTTTATCTGAATATGGTTTATGCAATCATGTCATGATCTATTTGTCCACAATGTTCAGGAAGATTTGAAGATTTTCTAAGTCAGGATTACAATTAGTAGTAATAATACATTATATGTGTGTGTGTGTGTGTGTGTGTGCGTGTGTGTGTGTGTGTGTACACGCTTTCTAGGCATAACTGTAGAAAACTATGTTTGAAGATTAAAAATGAACTATGTCATAAATCCAGAAAACTGCCAGGATGATGGCTTCTTCTACAACTTTAGAAGGTATACAAGATGGGGGCAGCTAGGTGGCTCAGTGGTGCTGTGAGGAAAACTAGTTAGTTAATTAAGTATTAAGGTTGACCTAGCAGGAAGCTTGGTGCATTCTAAGATGGAATGAAGGAGCAGGAAGGAGTGCCTTGTGCCCTGAGAGAGAGACTCCATTAGTGGTGGGCAAAAACTGTTGCCAGCCCAGGGAGATCTCAGACCTTGCTTCCTGATTTCCTTGGGATCCTGAGTGGAGGTGGCTTTCCAGCAAGAGGAGAAGACCTTCAGAGCAGAACCAAGCAGAGGAGGAATTTGAGACCTGGTGGACAGCACCTCAAGTTCACTCTTCTTGGTATCTTGGACCATCTAGGATTTTGGCATCCTGTGAACCTCTTTGGAAAGCTGTGAGAACCCTCAAAGCCACCCCTCTGATCCATAGCTGTGCTGTTCAAGTCTGGCTGGCACCAGGCTTGAATCAGCTCCCAGAGACGGCACTGCTTCTTGGGCCCTGCCTGTTAGATCACTTAGATTAGTGTAGAAATAAGTCCTCTCCTTGCCCTGTGGTTTTGCCCTTTAGATTTTAAGTATAGAAATCCCTTTCCCACCTTTAAGTTATATATAATTAAAGCTGTTAAACCCCTTTTACCTTGCCTGCTTGTTTCTAGACTCTGGCCTAGGGAGAGCAGGGTGACAGTTAAGACTAACTGCTATTCCTGTGATAAATCCAGAGAACTCCTTATCCTGGTCCAGTCTCTCCTACAACCCAGTGTGTGTACCCACAACTATTTAGATTTATTTTAACATCCCTGGTGCCCTCCATTACTTATCATTTCTACAGTGGATACAAAGCCAGGCTTTGAGATGGGAGGACTTGGGGTGGATTTAGGTTCAAATCTGACCTCAAGTACTTCTTGTTATATAACCTGGGGCAAATCACTTAAACGCAATTGCTTACCATTTATCTGCCTTGGAACTAAGAATTAATTCTAAGACAGATAGTAAGAGTTTAAAAAATTAAAAAAAGAAGGTATACAAGATGATAGGATACCAAAGGAGAAACCAACACTGCTTCACTGCCTGAAAGAGCCAGTATATTATTGGTCCAAACAAAAACAAACAAACAAAAAAAGACCCTACCCCCAACAATAACAAAAACTGTAAATTAAACTCTGATGAAGCAAAATATTTAGCAAAGATAAAATGAGAATTTACATTATCATAAACTGAATGACATGAAAAAATAAAGAATTATAATGTTGGGACACTATACATGCTCCTCCCCCCTACCAAGTGCTGGGTGTGCCCTGCCCCCTACCCTTTACCCTACACAGGTAGGGAGAAAGTGCTCCCATTGGGCTGCTGATTGGAGGGGTGGGTAATGTGAGGAATGTCCTCAGTGAGTATAGAGAGGGGGAAGGGAATGACTTGAGAGCTCTGCTCCCCTCCAACTCTGCCACCTGTGAGTTGTCCACCTGACTCCCTGTGTGCTCCCTTTGGGCTTATGGGCAGAGGGGCAGGGGATGTGAAAAAATTCCATCAGGCATGGTGGAGGGGGGTTGAGCATTTCCACTTGAACACTTGAACTTACCTTTCAAGTAACAAACTCTGGGCAGGAAGGGAGGGTGGCTACATGTCCACAGAGAGCTCTCTGTGTGCTATCTTTGGCACCCATGCCATAGATTCACCATCACTGCCCTATACAATTTAAGGGTGGGGCTGAGAGTTGGGAGGGGTGGGAGTCCTCAATGCCTACACACCAGACTTTAACAGCCTTTTTGAATTCCATGTTTAAGGCAATTACTTTTTATTGAAATATTATGATGCTGCCTCTGAACCTAGGGAAGAGGACAGACCAGGGAAGCTCTGAAGATCCCAGGCTTACAGTTTATATTTGTCAAAAGAATTTAACATTCTGAGAATATCAGAGCAGTGGTTTCATCCAGAAGAAGACTGGAAAGACACAGAAGAGGAGGGGTCTTGCCCAGGAGATGATGTGTCTCACAGGTTACTCTTTAAAGAGAACAAGGATATCAAAGTCTGCCATCCAGAGCTGTGAGTTGCCTTAGGAACATTGGGTGTCCCTATTCATCAGACTCACTGTTAGATTTCTCTAAGTTTGTGTCCTTCCTTCACCATAGACATAACATTCATTGGTGAGAGAATGTGACCAGAGTTCATAGGTGGATTGTTAAGTTACAGATTTATTATTACTACTTTGCCTTCTGTTAGTAAATACTTAATAATTAAGAGTTAATTAGCCTCACTGATTTATTTAAATTGGAAGGACACTAATAGAATATCAGGAACTATTGCTGTGAGTAGAAGACACATATCTTCTTCTAGAGGGAGGTATTCATATGACCACAAGAGTTGTAGCAGCATGGCTTCTCCTTTGACAAATTATTCTGGTCTGCCAGTGGGGACATTTGGGGTGAGCAAGGCAGCCCTTGACCAGAAAGAGAAAGCATACAATGAGTATAGAGGAACCTGACAATGCCACACACTTACTTAATTATATACATGTTGCCCACTCTGAAAGAATATGAGCTACCTAAAGGTGAAAAATGAGAATGAATATGAATTCTTTCATTTTCATCTTGATATCTTTGAGTCTTGCATAATGCCTGACAAAGAGATACTTGGTAAATTCTTATTGATAACCTAAAACCTTCATTAAATTCTATGTTTTAGAATTATTTTCACTACATCATGCCCACTGTTTAAAAAATATATAGATATATATTTCCCAATTACATATAAACTTTTAAATCATTTATTAATATTTTAAAATTTCAAATTCTCCTTGAGAAGGCAAGCAATTTGATATTGGATATACATGTGAAGTCATGCAAAACATATTCAGATATTAGCCATATTGTGAAAGAAAACAGACAAAAAATTTCTAAGAGAAATAAACAAAATGTGCTTCAATCTTCATTCAGAGTTAATTAATTCTCTCTCCAGGTCATCAGTATTCTACATCATGAGACCTTTGGAACTGTCTTGAATCATTGTCTTGATCAGAGTAGCTAAGCATTTCACAAATATCTTCTTTATAATATCACTGTTAGCATGTATGATATTCTGATTCTTAGCCAATACTAGATTGTTCTGATGATTATTACTTTGTAATATAGTTCAAGGTCTGGCACTATTAAACTGAATTCCTTCATATTTTTTCATTGATTCCATTGATATTCTTGACCTTTTATTCTTCCAGATGCATTTCATAATTATTTTTTCTAGTTCTATAAAATAAGTCTTTGGCAGTTTGGTTGGCATGGCACTGAAAGAGTAAATTAAGTTAGGTAGATTTGTCATTTTTATTGTATTGGTTTGACCTATCCATGAACAATTAATTACTTAACTTGTTTATATCTGTCTTTATTTGCATGAAAAGTGCTTTGTAATTATGTTTGTATAATCCCTGGGTCTATTTTGACAGATAGAGCCCCAAGTATTTTATATTGTCTTCACTAATTCTTAATTAATTAAGTTGCCCACCCATTTATTTATTTATTTATTTATTTATTTATTTATTCACTTATTTATTTATTGTCTTCTTCAGTTATTTTAAATGGAATTTATCTATCTCTTCCTGCTGAGTTTTATTGGTAGTATATAGAAATGATGATAATTATGTGAGTTTATTTTTTATTCTACTACCTGCCTAAAATCATTGATAGTTTCAATTAACTTTTTGTTGAATCTTTTGGATTTTCCACATATACTATGTTGACTGTAGAAAGAGAAGTTTTATTACTTCTTTGATCATTTTGATTCCTTCAGTTGTTTTTCTTCTCTTATTTTTAATAGCTAGAATTTCTAGTACAATACTGAACAATAGTGCTGCTAATGGACATCCTTGCTTCACACCTGATCTTATTGAGAAAGCTTCTAACTGATCCCCAGCTAGATACTATTTCTTATTTTATGTAAATGTCTACTGATGCCTATGCTTTCTAGTGTTTTGAAAAATAATATTGTATTTTGCCAAAGGTCTTTTCTATATATATTGTTGTACACTGATGATTTTTTTGTTATTGATATGGTCAATTATACCAATAGTTTTCATGAAATTGAACTAGTCTTGCATGTGCAAAATAAGTTCTGGTTATAGTGTATGATCTTTGTGATATATTATTGTTATCTACTTGCTAGCATTTTGCTTAATTTTTTTCTTTGATATAATTAAGGAAATTGGTCTATACTTTTCCTTTGTTTTTGCTCTCCCTGGTTCAAAGCCATATTTGTGCCACAAAAAGGATTCAATAGGATTCCTTCCATTTTGTCAAATATTTTATATCTTACTGAGATTTATTGTTCCTTAAATGCATAAGACAATTAACTTCTAAATACACCTTGTCCTGGGGATTTTTTCCTTAGGAAACTCATTGATGAATTGTTCAATTCTTCTATTTAAGAATAAAATTAATTTTTAAATTTGGGCAGTTTATACCTTTGTAAAAATTCATCCATTTCACATAAATTGTCAGTTTTACTGACATATAATTGAGCAAAATAACTCCTACTACTTGCTTTAATTTTATCTTCTTTGGGGGTGTAGTCTCCCTGTTAATTTTTCTTTCTTTTTTTAAATTATTAAACATTTATTAATATTCATTTTTAACCTGTTTACATACTTTTTGCCGCTACTTTCCCCTTCACCCCCGCTCTCCCCCCACCCATGGCCAACACACATTTCCACTGGTTGTAACATGTGTCCTTGTTCAGGGTCTATTTCCAAATTGTTGTTAGTTGCATTGGTGTGGTAGTTTTGAGTCCACATCCCCAATCATGTCCGCCTCAGCCCATGCATTCAAGCAATTGTTTATCTTATATGTTTCCTCTCCTGCAGTCCTTCCTCTGAACGTGGGTAGCGTTCTTTACTATAAATCCCTCAGAGCTGTCTTGTGTCATTGCATTGCTGCTGGTACAGGAGCCCATTACATTCGATTTTACCACAGTATATCAGTCTCTGTGTACAATATTCTTCTGGCTCTGCTCCTTTCACTCTGCATCACTTCCTGGAGGTCTCTCCAGTTCACCTGGAATTCCTCCAGTTTATTATTCCTTTTAGCACAATAGTATTCCATCACCCGCATATACCACAGTTTGTTCAGCCATTCCCCAATTGAAGGACATCCCCTCATTTTCCAGTTTTTTGCCACTACAAAAAGCGCAGCTATAAATATTTTCGTACAAGTCTGTTTATCTATGATCTCTTTGGGGTACAAACCCAGCAATGGTATGGCTGGATCAAAGGGCAGGCATTCTTTTATAGCCCTTTGAGCATAGTTCCAAATTGCCAGCCAGAATGGTTGGATCAGTTCACAACTCCACCAGCAATGCATTAATGTCCCGATTTTGCCACATCCCCTCCAACATTCATTACTCTCCCCTTCTTTCATTTTAGCCAATCTGCTAGGTGTGAGGTGATACCTCAGAGTTGTTTTGATTTGCATTTCTCTAATTATTAGAGATTTAGAGCACTTTCTCATGTACTCATTGATACTTTTGATTTCTTTACCTGAAAATTGCCTATTCATGTCTCTTGCCCATTTATCAGTTGGGGAATGGCTTGATTTTTTATACAATTGATTTAACTCCTTGTATATTTGAGTGATTAGACCCCTGTCAGAGTTTTTTGTTATAAAGATTTTTCCCAATTTGTTGTTTCCCTTCTGATTTTGACTACATTGTTTTTGTTTGTACAAAAGCTTTTTAGCTTAATATAATCAAAACCATTTAATTTACATTTTGTAATTTTCTCTAACTCTTGCTTGGTTTTAAAATCTTTCCTTTTCCACAGATCTGACAGGTATACTATTTTGTGTTCACTTAACTTATTTATAGTTT
>NC_058130.1:536492099-536558160 GCF_016433145.1 Gracilinanus agilis | reverse complement strand
ATTTTATTAATTTCTCCCTTAATTTTTAGTATTTCTAATTTAGTTTTCATCCGGGGGTTTTTAATTTGCTCGTTTTCTAATTTTTTGAGTTGCATACCCAATTCATTAAACTCTGCCCTCCCTAATTTGTTAATATATGCACTCAAGGATATAAATTTCCCCCCGTGTACTGCCTTGGGTGCATCCCACAGAGTTTGGTAGGATGTCTCATCATTGTCATTCTCTTCAATGAAATTATTGATTGTTTCTAAGATTTCTTCTTTGACAATTTGGTTTTGGAGAATCATATTGTTTAATTTCCAATTGGTTTTTGATTTGCCTGTCCAGGTGCCCTTACTGATTATTATTTTTTATCACATTATGATCTGAGAAGGTTACATTTATTATATCTGCTCTTTTGCATTTGTTTGCCATGATTCTATGCCCTATTACATGGTCAATCTTTTCCCTGTTAATTTTTAATACTAGTTATTTTGTTTTCTTCTTTCTTTTTAAATATTTATTGATTTTATTGTTTTTTTCCATAAAACTGACTTATAGTTTTTTAGTTCAATTTTTTTAAAGTTTCAATACATGATCTCTCCTTCAATATGCAGGATTTTCATTTTGGTTTTTAATAGATGACTTCTAATTTATTCTTCTTTAGACTGTTTTAGTTACATGTTTAATTAACTGATCTGATCTTTCTCTATTTCATTGATGTATACATTTATCTACATAAAATTACCCCTAAGTAATAATACCTGGCAAGATCCCCCCAAAATTATCAGGATCCCCCAAATTTTGAAATTTTGTCTCATTGTTGGAATTTTTAATAAAATTCTTGATTGTTTCCATGGGTTCTTCTTTGATCCACTTATTCTATGGGATTAGATTATTTAGTTTCTAGTTAATTTTGAATTTATTTCCACAGGCTTTTATTGAATATAATTTTTATTGTGTTACAGTCTCAAAAAGGGTGCATTTAAGATTTCTGTTAGTCTGCATTTTATAAAGATTTTATGCACCAGTACATGGTCAGTTTTTATGAATGTGCCATGTACAGCTGAAAAAAGTATACTCCTTTCTATTCACATTCAGTTTTCTTCATAGAGCTATCACATCTAATTTTGATCTCCTTATCTGCTTTCTTATTTATTTTATAATTAGATTTGTCTAGCTCTGAAAGGGGAAAATTGAGGTCTCCCATTAGAACAGTTTTATCTATTGTATCCTATAATTAATTAATTTTTTTTCCTTTTAGGATTTGGATGCTATGCTAGTTGGTACTTATGGGTTTAGTATTGATATTATTTTATTGTCTGTTTCTTTTTAGCAAGATGCAGTACCCCAGCTTATTCTTTATAATTGGGCCTATTTTTATTTTTACTTTGTTTGAGATTATGATTTGTGGGAAGCCATCAAGCTCCTGATGTTTAGTACAACTCTTAACTAGTTCCAAAACCTGCATGGCAGATGCCAGAAGGATGGTTATTCTACTCAGTTTCCCCTATGTGACTCTTTTCTCACTAACATTTCTTTTTACTGAAATTATTAAAATCAGTATCCTTACTCAGCCCCAGGGAAACACAGAAAAACAATGAAGTTGAATGGCAAGGCTATCCACAGACCTCTCACAAACCCCTAAATAAACCCCTAAATAAATCTCACCTTTATATGTTATAATACAGAAATTCCCCTAGAAGTCACTTCACAACCAACCAGCATATAGTGAGTTATTGTTAAAAATTAAAACTATAACTTAGATTCTCATACACAGATGCCTGCAAAAATAGATCAGAGCAGTTTCCAAGTTTCCCTCCTCCCTTATTCAATAGTTAACAATGGATGATAAATGGAGAAATTGACCTTAAAGGGTGGCACAAAAGCATTCCACTGATTGGGCTGCTTTCTCCACCCCATAGCCAAGGAGACAAGTAAACACACCTTGAAAAGTTGTTAATAACAAAGTTGTTAGTAACAAGGTTGTTGATAACAAGGTTGGTGTATTACTTGTTCACTATCTCCAAGAAAGATGTGTGTTGATTATGGAATATCCATACCAACCCTGTATGTAACCATAAGAAAAAAAAAGGTATAAATAAAGAAGTCAGCAGTTGGCACTAGGACAGCTTCTGTGACTACCAGCTCAATCTCTGGCTGTGCTCATTCAACCGCATCGACGCTGCAGTGCTCCCAAGTTCCTGTCCCTTGCTTTTTTATTTCAGCTAAAACATAATATAATCTGCTCGAGTTTTTTATTTAAATTCTGTGTGTCTCTATGTTTCAAATGTGTTTCTTATAAATAACATGTTGTTGGATTCTGGATTTTAATCCATTCTGCTATTCACTAAAGTTTTATGGGTGAGTTCATCCCATTGACATCTGCAGTTGTGATGACTAATTATGCATTTCCCTCCAATTTATTTTCCTTTGTTTCTTCCCCTCTCTCCCTTTTTATTTTGTTTCTCTTCTAAAGACTGTTTTGCATCTGATCATTTCCCTTATTTTATGTGCCCTTCCCTGTTGGGTAAAATAGATGTCTCTATTAGCAGTTGAATGCACACACACACACACACACACACACACACACACACACACATTTTCCTGTCTTTGAACCAATTTAGATATTCAAACATTGCCCATTCCTACTCCCATTCCCCCCTCCACTGTAAAAAACTTTTCCTTGTATACCTCTTTTATGTGGGATAATTTTTCTTATCTCGTTCTCTCTCTCTCTCTCTCTGTCTTTCTCTCTCCTTTTCTCCCAGGGCATCCCTCTTTCTTGCCTATCTACTTTTTTATATCAATCAACTCACATGCTCTTTTGCTATGTAGAATCCTTCTAACTATCTTAATAATGATAATGTCCTTAGAAGTTACATGTATTATCTTCCCTTATAGAAAGGTAAATAGTTTAATCTTATTGGGTCCCTTATTAATTTTCTTTCATATTTATTTACCTCTTAGTGCTTTTTCTGAGTCTTGTATTTGAAAGTCAAATTCTCTATTTAGCTCTGGGCTTTCACTGGGAAAGCTTAAAATCTCTCTAGTTTATTAGATATTATTTTCCCCCTTGAAGGATTATACTCAGTTTCGCAGGGTTGGTTATGCTTGGTTGTAATTCCAGCTTTCACCTTCCATGACATCATATTCCAAGCCCTCCACTCCTTTAACATGATATGTACGAAATCTTGTGTGATCTGACTGTGGCTCCATAGTATTTGAAAGATTTTTTTTTGACAGCTTGAAGTACTTGGGAATTTGGCTATAATATTCCTAGGAATTTTCATTTTAGGATCTTCTTCAGGAGGTGATTGATTGTGCCAACTTGTTCAAGAATATTTGGGCACTTTTCCATGATAATTTCTAGAAATATGCCTATGCTCTTTATTTGATCATGGCTTTCAGGTAGTCCAAAAATTCTAAAGTTATGTCTCTTGGATTTATTTTTAAGTCAGTTGTTTTTACAATGATATAGTTTACATTTTCTTCTATTTTTTAATTCTTTTGATTTTGTTTGATTATTTATTGATGTATCATGGAGTTATTAGCTTCCACTTGCCCAATTCTAATTTTCAAAGAATGGTTATCTTCAGTGAGTTTTTGTGCCTTTTTTTTTTTTTTTTTTGCAATTTGGCCAATTCTGCTTTTTAAGGAATTATTTTCTTAAATGCTTTTTTGTCTTTCTTTTACCAAACTGTTAATTGTCTTTTCATAGTTTCTTTCTTTACTCCTATTTTTCACTGTTTTTCCTATACTACTCTTATTTGATTTTGAAAATATATTTTGCCTCTTCTGGTTATTATTTTTTGGGTTTATGTCCAATTCACATTTTCTTTGAGTTTTTGTAACTGTTTTGACTTCTTTGACTTTTTCTGAGTTCATGTCTTGATCTTCCATGTCACCAAAGATATTTTTTATGATTGGGCTCTTATTTCTTGTTTTTGAACTTTGTGTTGAAGTTAAGCTCTGTTCTGCCATGTAGCAGATAGGAGTATTGCCTTAAGCTTCATGCTTTTTTACACTGTTGTTTTTCAGTTTTGTGGGATTGGAAATTTTTGGTGCTTTCAATGTGGTGTGATCTGGGAGAGGTAAAAAAATCCTGGTTTGCACTCTGGTCCTTATTTAGGACTGGAAGTGATGACTGTTCACCATCTCTTGTGACCAAAAGAGATAAGTTTCCTTAGTAATCCTTGTCTTTTCTAGTAATCCTAGTGTTTCTCTTGTCTGAAATTGCTTTTCTCTGCCCTTGAAATATAATCCAAAAGTGGATACAGTGGTATCTTGTAATTTCTGATGGTGTCACAGATCTCTTTTTAATTGTCTTTATATTTTTGGGCAGGAAGAGTGTATTACTCTTATCTTTTGTTGACTCTACCACTCTAGAACTCAATGTGTGGCTTTATTTTAAAGTTATGTGGAGGTTAATTTTGAGAGAGCTTGGTTGAGTGCTTTCTAGAGTCTGCCATTTCAGTTCTGCCCTTGGATATATGCCAACATTTAGTAAGATTATCTTTAATATTAGTCAGTCCTATAGATGTGGCCTTGAACATTATAATGCTATGATTAATATTTTCATTAGATATAATCTCATAAGTTTGTTGCAGATACCACTGTCTTCTGTAAGTTAAGTTTTGCAAGGATTTTGTAAGAAGCCATGCCTGTGGGCACAGTTTGCCGTTGGACACTTGGAATCTTGGGAGATTCCTGATGCCATCCTGGGGCATGAGACCAATCATTGATTGGGCTGTGCACTATATAAGGGATGCAGAGACTGGACCCTTGATCTCATTCTGGAGCTTGGGATCCAGAGTGGAAGGGTGGAGAATGTGGGTTTAGATAACTTAGGTAGGATTTATCTAACTTAGCTGACAAATAGCAACAACCCATTGTCAAACCCAACAATCTCTGAAGCTACAAAATACATTTTAACCAACTAATTTTTCTTCATCTGGCTCAGGGTTTGATAGCCCTGGGCCAGCAGTTGAACATCAATTAATCAAGCTACCATCTAATTTGTCTACAGGCAAGCAGTGTCCACCAAAGCAGGCCAGATCAACAGTGGCCTACCTGGGCCAGTGGGCCTGGTTAGTTCAGCTGTCAACATTCTAAAGCTGTTAAATATAATACTTATAACTAGGATCAAACTACATTTAGGGATTCCTAATAACCCTCTTCCCTTCTACCAGTTACCCCTTTGTTTTGATTTACACCAGTAAAAGCCTTGTTTTTATTTTTATTTTATTTTTTAATTTTTATTTAAACCCTTAACTTCTGTCTATTGGCTCCTAGTTAGAAGAATGGTAAGGGTAGGCAATGGGGGTCAAGTGACTTGCCCAGGGTCACACAGCTGGGAAGGGTCTGAGGCCGGATTTGAACCTAGGACCTCCTGTCTCTAGGCCTGACTCTCAATCCACTGAGCTACCCAGCTGCCCCCAAAAGCCTTATTTTTAAAAGTCAGTCTAGCTACTGATCTTTTGTTGGTTTGATCTGGCAACAGGTCAGCCTCAAAGAAGTCTTAAGGCAAGTTGAAGGGTCAGAGGAGGATTCAGCCTTACTTCCTGAAGTTAAGCTTTACTACCATCAGTTATACCATTTGTCAGATGTGTTATTAATTTATTATTGTTATTTTTGATACTATTGATTAGATTATCATTAACTGAAACATCAATTGGAGCCAGGGAACTAATCTCCCTGAAGAAATACATTGTGATAGGTTGAGGGGATTCTACAGGAAATTTAGTTGAGATATCTGATTTCCTGTTTATACTTAAGGAAAGTTTAAAGCTCCCTTACCATCTGGGGCTTTCTGCTTTACCTTTTCTTAGTAATTACATATTTATAATCAAGTCCCTCAAACATCATTACACTTCACACTATTATTTGAGAAATATTGAGATGGATGGAAGACTTATCGCCAATAGCAGCCTGGAATTTTGCCAGTAGAGATTTGTTTCTTTAGATACTGAATTCTTTTTGTCTTCAGAATCTTATTCAAATATAAATGCCATCATCTAATTATATTCACATTTAAATAAAATTTCTGAAAACTGGAAAAGAAAATGCCTAATGAAATTGATTTGTAATGATAAAATGTACAATATTTTACATTTTTCATCTATTAATAACTAATAACTTTACAAATATTACTTCCAGGAATGTGAAGAAAGGGTATGTACCTGGAAGTGGAGACTATACAGGGGAAAAAAGGAAGAATATGGTAGGGGTAATTTAAACAAAACCCTTATCTTCCATTTTATAATCAATAATAAGCGTCAGTTCCAAGGTAGAAAAGTGGAAAAAAGTGACTTGCCTAGAAACACATAGCTAGGAAGATTATGAAACCAGATTTGAACCCCAGATGTCCCCTCCTTAGGCCTACTCTCAATCAGTGGAGCCTCATAGCTGCCCTGGTGGAGGGATTTTTAAAGAGGAGGTGAGAAGATACCAAAAGCAGATAGAGATAAATATTTTAAAATTTTGTTTAAAGCCTGCCTTGACTATTATTATAATGTGATTTAAATTAAAAAGAGAAAAAAGGCAACGCTTTGCTTTATTTGATTATATGTGGGTCTTGGTATCTTTCTTACACACAAAAATACATTGTAAAGGTAGGGGTATGTATCATGCCATCAATATTGCCATCAAAGTATCATGCCAACAAGCATTTTTCATGAATTGGTGGTTTAATATGTCTGCAGGGCCCTCATAATTGATGCTTGTAGGATCTTCAAGAACTTGAATTGCTTTCTGAGTCATCAAAGAAAATGATTAAATCAGTCACTATGGTTTTATTGTTAAATCTTATTACATCTTTTTTTGAAAATTGGTAATCTATTTATGATTCATATGGTCACTCAGTACATCAGAATATTTGATTAACCCCAGCATATCATATCCCTCAGTAAACATTTGTTAAAAATGAGTCAGTCATAGAATAGAATTAGCCTTGGCTGATAACATAGTTCATAAACAGGATTAAAAAATATCAAACCTTTCAAAAAAGCCCTGATATACAGGTGAATCTTCTGTCAAGTGGACTTAATATCAGAAAAGAGAGAATTACTAAAAAGATTTTTTAGGAGTATTCATTATAATGAACAATTTATAATTTGAATGAGCAAAATTCCCCAATTCATTTAAAATGTGACTTAATTTTTACAAGTCTTATTCATGTCCAACTTTTCAGGAACACATTATCATGCAAAAGTTTAAAACAGCTGCTTTTTTAAACAGTGCTGACTACTTACTATCGATCACGAAGAATCCAGTGTATTCTTAAATATGTCCAATATCTGAAAAGTGACTAGGGCAGCTTTCATGCAATTAGACACTAAAATTTTTAAAAAAATCAAAATTTTTCCTTTTTCTCAAACTTACACTAACAAAATTTTTTTTTTAGAGATTGTAAGCAAAGTTCTCAAAGAAGTTTCAACATTTGTCTTGAACTTCCAAAAGAAGTTCTGCTTCTATATGTAACTGTCTGTTCTCAGGAAGTCCTGTAATACATTAATCACCCATCTTCCCCAGACAGCATGATCTTTTCAGTTGTTCTGGTGCCAGTCCTCATGCTGCCCTGGCAACACTGAAAAGAACCCAGACTTGATACTGATTGAATCCAATGAGGGAAAGTTGGCTAACCTCAAACCTAGGAATTCTTATGGCATTTCAGGGTCTCCCTGGCTAAGTGTTGGTGATCCCTTGTGATATGAAAACAAGCCTTTAATTGTCAGTCTCTAATAAAGATTCAGAGCTGTGCCTAAGGAGGTTCAAAAGATCCTGGGAATGAAAATTTAAAAAAAAAACCACCCATTTTCAAGTAGCCTGATGTCTTGTGTTAGTCTGTTGGCTTTTGTAACTGTCACCTATCCTCGGAATGGAACAAAACAATTATTATTATTATTTTGCAGGAGGGTATTGTTAAAGAGATGCTACAACCTGATCCTTGCATGATTCTATTCATTTAAAAGGGGTGTGTGTGTGTGTGTGTGTGTGAACATCCATTCTTTGTATTTTAAAATTCCTCTAAGAACCAAAAGCTACTAGAAGTACTTCTGCTTCCAGACAAATGGAGGTACTAAAATGTGTTTAAGGAATGGCTTTTCCTTTAAACCAAAGCTTCTTCACTTGTTATTCATGAACCCCTAAGTGGTTCACAGATTGATTTAAGAGAGTTATAACCTAGATAAAGAAAATGCATCATTATTTTTACTAACATCTAACTGAAATGCAGCTATCCTTTGTAATAAATGCTTGTTGACTAAACTAAATCCTAGAAAGACAGAAATCCTATAGATTCTTTGTATCTCTCAGATGTCTCCCTTCTTTCCCATTTCCCCCATTACTGTCTCTAATTTAGTATTTTATTAGCTCATATCTTGACTATAATTAGTTTTGTAAGTGTAAGGATGGGATTTGTGCAAGGAGGACGGGACCAAAGGAACCAGAGAAGGCAGTTGCTGACAGTTGCAGGCAGTTGAGACCAGAAAGGATTCTGGAATTTTTTATGAGGAAGAGGAGAGATGAGAGGTCTTCAGGCAGAGGACTGAGAGGAGAGAGGATGAGGACATCCCATCTCAGATCCAGTCCTGAGGGCTTCCTGAAGATTTTTCATTTGGAAATTAAAACCCTGATTCCCTGATCAAAGCCATTCCATTGCATCTCACCCATCAAGACTTCAACAATAGAGTTAGCTAAGTTTTTGGACTCCATTTTGGGAGCAATTCTCTTAGTCTCCTTCACCCATTACCAACCTTGCTGAGAGACCCTTTTCAGTCAAAACTTACAATTATAGAAAAGGATAGAAACAGAAAAATAGAAATAGAAATAGAAGGAGAAGGGGTGAGGGGAGAATCTTAGGAGTGGGAACCACTAAGGTTCCCACCTAAATGACAGACCCCATAGGAATATTGAAGAGGGCATCCCAAAATCCCTCTGCCCTTCACCCCTTTCCCCAATCCCTGATTTGCGAATAATAAAAAGCCATTAAGCAGTCAGATAGCATTCCAGAGTGCCTGAAAGACAAGGAGGGTGTTTAAAGGGAATTAGCTCATCCTTATTCATTGTTTAGACTCTAGCCATCAGAAATAATGTTCCCCCTACCCAACTTAGAATTAAGTGGGGAGGGGAAGGTCTGTTACCCACATGTGATAGTAAGTAACAAATCAAAAACAAGAGACTGCCTTTTGGACAGTCCAAAACAATATTGAGGCTGCCATTTGTCCACTTGAAATTGGAGGTGGATGCAGGAAGTGATGAAAGATGCTATCTTTTAAATATGATGGTAACTTCCTGTGGAGGCAGTTGGCGCTTTGAACTTGGTGTAAAAGGATCTCTGGCAAGACCTCAGACTGCTTCCCTCTGAATTGTCAGGTGGGTAAGTTAGGCTGACTTCCTTTCTCCTCCCTTGGTGTTTCTGGAAGCTCTACCCTCAAGGAGGCCTCTCTTGCCTCTCTAATTGTAAAAGACCTTGTGGCTAGAAGCCTTGTTTGATTAACCTCTGGGCTCCTTTGCTGGGGCCTCTAAATTCTTACCTGTTCTGGATCTCTGGTCCAGGCCAGAGTTTCTCTCTCTCAATTTCCCTTCCTTAAACCTTCCTAATTGTAAATAAACTTCCATAAAAAGTCATCCTGACTTGGGTCTCTTTTAATTTGAAATCGTGTTAATCCGATTTCTGGCCACCATACCTTAAATATCTAGTTTTAACTCTTGCAAGGGAGAGGGGAACCATAGCTTAGTCTGGCTGCCTCCATCTTGAAGTCGGACCACCCGCTATGAATTTAACTGATTGGGGGGAGGTTTGTGTGAACCCCATCCTAATTCAGGATCAGATTAGGGTACCACATATCTCCTCTTATAGGGAAGCTTTGCCCCCAGCTCCCGTGGGGTGGCATGACCATCCAGGTCACCCAGTTTCTCGGTGACTCCCCTTAAAATCTCCCAGTGTATATTCAGCCCCAGGGGAGTGCTGAAAGAGAGATTCACCACATAGACTTTCTCTATCTCCCTTCTATCAAACATCCCTAACTAACTCCTTTATTATTATATAAGTTATTTTCTGCCTTCAACCTCTCCCTACCCACTCCCTCCACAACCAATCATAAGTCAATATTATATGCTGCTGCATTATTATTCTACTGTTACTTTTGGCCACAATGACCTCCTGCTTAGAATTCGTCAATGGAAGACTTTTGAATCTTAAAATTAGAGTTCATTAGTATAACATATAAAGTTATCTACAATATGGTTCTTGCCTCTTCAACCTTATCTCTTATAATTCCTGTCCCTAAACCCTCCACCTCAGCTAAATTGGTCTATTTATCCTTCCCTGAATACCTCATAGTCATTCTTTCCTCCATGCCTGCAATAGCTTATTTTTATGTCTCTATTTGTCTAAGTCCTAATTTTCCTTCAAGGTCAAATTCAAAATCATAAAATTATAGAAGTGGAAGAGTCTCCAGAGATCATTTAGTCCATTTCATAACTGAAAATCTGGATTATAATACATCTAACAAATGATCTGATAAGCTAGCCTTTTTAATTATTATTATTTTTTGATCATCTTGTCTTCCCTGACCTTCCCTATTCCAATTATCATTTTCCCTTTCTGAAATTTTGTGGGTTTTTGAAAGGAGGGTGGATCTGGGTGGTAGCTTTCAAACTTTGTAGATTTAGTTTTCCATAGTCAAGTAGGGCTTCCCTTGATACAAATTATCTCTTGAATCATTGTATCCAACTTTCCTACCCCTTTTAGTCAACAAAACCTTTCGGGCTGAGTTAGGCAGGTCCTTTCTCAGTCTCACATTCCTGTGTCTCTCCCCCACCTGAAACTTTCCCTAGGCGGCTGTTAGAGTTACCTTGTATCCCTCTGTCCTTTATAATCAACCCTGAAACTCAATAAACCCTGTTTGTCACTTAATCAAACTTTTGGCTAATTCATTAGTTGATTGATGAGAGAGGGAGAAGGGGAGAAAGGGAAAATATTCTTTCTGGGTCCTGAGGGAGTTGGAGGCATTCATTTTGAGAGGAAGTGGTAATCCCTTTACTTCCTCTGGACTCTTCCTTTGTGAACCTGAGAAACTGACTAGAAAGCCCTCTAGTCAGTTTCAAGCCATTTCTGGCTGGGCCTAACCTTTGTCTGTAGAAGTGCCCTTCCTACCTGGAGGGCTCAGTCTGTTTCCCTTTAGTGTCTCTGTCTCAAACCTGTGTACCCAGTCTGAGTCTCCCTGCTGCAGCTCCCTGTCCAAATTACCTAATCCTCTCCCTTGCAACCCTTTATACCCCAGTGTTTATATTCCCTAAACTCAGTTATTCCCTTACATCTCCTACCACCTCAATTTACCACCTTCACCATTGTACCTTCCTTTCCCACCTACTGACTTAGAGATCTACAAAGCCCCTATCCACAGTGCCTTGTCCCCTATTACAACTTTACCTGACTATTCCCTTATTACCTTGCCTTATCTCCCTACCTGCCTTTAGTCCCTTACCACCTCAGTTTGTTACCCTATTTGCATAATTCCCCTGTTACTTGTTATACCAGGCATTGTGGGGTGTATCATGGATATAAAATGGATATAGATAAAAATCAAACAATAATCAATTTTATCTTATTAAATTGAATCCAACATTTTGTTCTCTCAAATCCTTTTTGGATCTTGTTTCTGTCATCTAGCATGTTTAAAGTTTCTAAGCCACCTAATCATAGTTTATTTTGGATTATCATCATTTTTATGCATGTAGAGTGCTAAACTTGTAAATAGGAATGTCACCTTTAAAGTCCTGCCTCTAATATTTATGAGGTATGTGTGCAGGACAAGTCATTGTGTCTCAATTTCATCATCTGTCAAATGGAGATGATAACTATAGAACTTATCACATATGGTTATTGTAGAAATTAAAATGAGAGGGTATGTGTAATACAAATACTAATAATTGTTAACATAACTTTAAGATTTGCAAATGTGAAGAGTGAATCAAACTCTCTTTGTCAATTGCAACTTTTAAGTTAATCAATCAAAAACTTAAGTACCCCTACTTAGTACTTTACCAGTCACTAAGTATGAGCATTCATTTCACAAGTCATTTGCTAGAGAGGGTGAGAACTCCAGAGGCCACTGCCCCTCCACTGGGCAGTGCTAGACAAATTGAAAGACTGTGATTGTTTCCCATAACGTGGGGAAGGGACAGGAAGTGACATGGAAAAAAGGACTAAAAATAGTCCTGAACCTCCTGTCCAAGGGGCTCCTCCTTTGAACTTCTTCTTTGCAGTTTGTCTTTGGAGACTGCATCAGTGAGTTGGACTGGAAGAGGAGACTTTTTCCCTGGATCCTGTGTTGGCTTGCTGGATGAGTAGCTGGTCTTCCTTTCCCAGCTTTTGGAGAGATTGGTTCCAGAGATTCCTGTTTGGCTTTGGGGGAGGCTGCATTGGTAGAACCCTGGCTGAAGATAGTGCCAGGACTTCTGGCTGAGGATTACCAGGAAAATCCACATGGAGACAGAGTCTTGAGGAAGACCTGCTGGGGCTGAGCCTGGCTTCTCAGGAGAGGGGTTGGTAGACTTATTAGAATCTATCTCTTTATCTACATTTTTCCACTTTCACTCTTTCTACCTCTCTGTAAATAAAACTGCTAAAAGTCATTTTGACTTAAGCTGTAATGTTTTTACATCAGCAACCACAATATTACTTTAGAACTTTCCTATTAGCATAAAAACCTACATTTTAAATTCTTACACAAAGCTTTTTAGAAATATCTCATTTGATCTACACAATAACCTTGAGAGGCACTTGCTACTATTATCCTCATTTTACACTTGAGGAAACTGAGATAAATAGATTCTAAATGACTTTCTATGGGATATAGAGCTACTAAGTGTCTGTGGAAGGATTTAATCTTGGGTCTTTCTGATTCTAAGGGCAACTCTCTATCCACTCTACCACTCTAATATAGTGGGGAAAGGGTATAGCATTTATGTAGTACCTACTATGTGTCAGGAACCACACTAAGCACTTTTTATAAATATTATCACATTTCTCACAAAAGCCTTAGGAAGAACTTGCTATTATTAGTTTCATTTTATAGCTGATGAAACTGAGGCAAACAGAAGTTAAGTGACTTGCCAAGAATTGCGCAGCTAGTTAGTGTCCAAAGCAGGATATGAATCAGTTCTTTCTGACTTTGGGTCTGGGCCTCTATCTCTTATACCATCTAGCTACTTTACAAGCACATTGAAAACTTTAAATCACTATCTGAATGTCAGTTTTTATTTTCTTTACTAGATTATAGCTTATAACACTTGTAATTCCTCATATAATATGACATCTATGTCACATATACGTATGCATACATCTATATAAACATATATTGATGTCATTCTTCTTTTGTCATGGGGGCATGATTTCATATTTTCTTTCCAGTTTATGTGTAGAAATACCAAGGAATGATTTAAAAGCCACATCTGTTGGCTTTAAACACTGCATCACTTGTCATAACACTTAATGGCCAGGGAAAGCCATGAAACAGTAAAATATCAGGGGAATCTGGACAGATTTCAGAGAGCTATATTTTCTATTTATGGCATGATACCTTCTATGGAACACATTTCCATTAAAGTCTCTTTATGACTCTGCTCGTATCTCTAGTGTCCATGTTGATCTCTCCAATTAGATTCTTGTTAAAAGAAAAATCTCATCCAGAATATTTAAAGGTCCCTTGAAAATGGAACTTTTTCTACATGTGCTTTTATCTCTCTGGCATATTAATGTTTTTAGTTAAGCCTTTGCACCACCATCTGGGTGAGATATTCTATAAATCTTGTTGGGTCTGTCTGTGTTTCCCTTATAGCAACATCAACTAACTAAGAAGCATAAGCTTTGACCCATCTATGGTTAGCCTCTTTTCTTTTCTTTTTGGGGTAAAAGGAAGTTTTCAAATATAACAAGTGAAATAACAAGTGCCTTACACACTTTCATTTGGATATCACGGTGGTAAACAGTAGGAAGAAGTTACTACAGATGGTAAACTTTCTGAACAGTATTGGACTTCTAATTAATTAAGCATTAAAAGCTAATACTATCTATCTATCTATCTATCTATCTATCTATCTATCTATCTATCTATCTNAAAAGCTAATTCTATCTATCTATCTATCTATCTATCTATCTATCTATCTATCTATCTTTCATCAATCAATCAATACAAATTTATTGAATACAGATTTTATGCCAGACACTGTGATATATATTAGTTTATCTATTCTCCAATATATCTATTTCTGTCAGCCAATTTATCTAATTGGTAAACTATTGAATCAACTATAGTAAGGTCACTGAAAGGATGGCAGAAATGTCTGAGAAATATTTAAAAAAAATACAGTTTAAGGGGGGCAGCTGGGTAGCTCAGTGGAGTGAGAGTCAGGCCTAGAGACGGGAGGTCCTAGGTTCAAACCCGGCCTCAGCCACTTCCCAGCTGTGTGACCCTGGGCAAGTCACTTGACCCCCATTGCCCACCCTTACCAATCTTCCACCTATGAGACAATACACCGAAGTACAAGGGTTAAAAAAAAAAGAAAAAAAGAAAAAAAAATACAGTTTAGGAGTTATTTGAATTATACCTGTAGCTATGGGTGGCAGAAGGATGCCTCAATTAGAATAGGACAGGGAGATTTAAGCAAATACCCTAAAAACCAGAAAGGCTTAAAATGCTCTTAAATTGTTCTCTTCTCTGGGAATCATTCATATTGCCTAGAGAAAGTATGGAATTGTGGAAAGAATAGCAAGTTTGGAGCTGGAGGACTTCTATTTAAAATCTTAGCTCTTGTAGGAAATATCTGTGACTTGGCTAGACACTTACCATCTCTGACTTCAATTCCCACGTTTATGGTATAAGAGGGGTTGCACTAGATGACCCCTAAGATACCTTCAATTTTTCAATCTTTTATCCTATTATTAAAGTGTGTACCAAAGTGTTTTCTTCTGGCTACTTGAGCTGAACATTTCTCATTTGTAAATCTACCCTCATGACCTTGATGGTCATAGATTTCAGTATCTCAGTTGGCATTACTTCTTAGTTTTTCTTTTAAATATACTCTAGCTCTAATATATTCTTTTAATAGACCAGCCAATCTTAATTATTTTGTATATAGAAGAATCTCTCTCTCTCTGTCTCTCTGTCTCTCTGTCTCTCTGTCTCTCTCTGTCTCTGTCTGTCTCTGTCTGTCTTCTGTCTCTGTCTCTGTCTGTCTCTATCTCTCTGTCTGTCTGTCTCTGTCTCTGTCTCTGTCTCTGTCTCTCTGTCTCTGTCTCTCTCTGTCTCTCTGTCTCTGTCTCTGTCTCTGTCTCTGTCTCTGTCTCTGTCTCTGTCTCTCTCTCTCTGTCTCTGTCTCTGTCTCTGTCTCTCTCTCTCTCTCTCTCTCCCCCTTCCACTCTTCTTTTCTCCCTTCTCCTTTCTCTCCCTCCCTCCTGCCTTCCTCACTCTCTTGCACATGAAATAGGGGTTAGCTTTCTCCGGGCATGTTGTGCTTATCAGGGCGGGGTGTGAAATTAGAATGTTCCACAATCTGAATAGTCTTTTTTCTCCATAAAAAAAAAAGTCGGGTTTTAAGATATTCCTCGAGTTTCAAAACACTAAATACCAAGTGATGGAGAGGAAGGATCTCTTAGTCTGGACTGGGTGTGGGCTCAGTCCTAGGAAGGAGCAGCCTCGCGGGGACAAGGAGGGGGAGGTAGGAGAGGCCAAGTATCCCTGCTCAGAACAAGGCAGTCCCTGCGACCCAAGTGATTGAGAGCCCTGAGGGATGTTCACAAGAAAAAGGAGGGCATGGTTCTTCCTTCTTCCTACTCCCGGTTTTGAGAGTGCCCCTTCTCCCCCATCCCCATCCATAGACTTGGGGACCGCCCCTCCCACTGCTGTTTGACACTCGGTCAGCAGAGGGCATTGCTGGGCTCCACAGCCTAGTGATGAATGGAAGGAGCCCTCCAGGAAAAATCACTATGTATCATAGTAATCTGAACAAAGGCCTGAGAGTCGGGTAACCTTTATCCTAGTTTTGGAAAAGTTGATGATTAATTTTTTTTTAATTTAGTTCAGCTCACGAGAATGGATCTAATTATCCCTGGTCATTAAATAGTACAAAGGAGGGGAAAAAATGAGAGAAAGGAATAGGAGTAAAGTGAGTGTAGGTTTTCAGAGTACAACATCACAAAATTGCTTTCCCACTTAGAGGATATAAATGAGAGGTTCAGATCATGAGAACAGATAGGGTAAGGAAAAGGGACGGGACTTGTGATTTCATTGGTACAGGAGTCTCCTAGGTAAGGAAATTTTCCTTACCAATATACTTTTTATTTAAAATATTGACCTTCTGTCTTAGTATTAATTCTAAGACGGAAGAGTAGCAAGGACTATAGGCAATGGGAGTTAAGTGTTTTGTCCAGGAACACAGAGTCACATTTGAACTCAAGTCCTCCCAACTCCAGGTCTGGTGCTCTATTCCACCCCGACACATAAATACCGCTTACCAATGTACTTTCTCTGAAATATATAGTCTTGGAAAGGGCCCTGAGATGTAAAGTGATTTGCTTAGGGTAATATAGGTAGTGTGAATGAAAGGACCAACACATTAATTAGAATAGATAAGGATGGAATATAGGTATAAAGTTTGTAAGAATAAGATCTAGTGAAGGAAATGTTGCAGATAATGAGGTAACATTTTTAAAAAATGAAGCCCAGGGTCATTTGTTTCCTTCACCATCAGAAGAAAGCCTCTCAAAGCAATTACTGATGATAAAATAGTCCTTTAAACTCTTGAAGGTCAGGTAACATGTTTTCTAACTTCTTTGAACTCTCTAGCACAAAAGGACTAACTCAAGTTTCCCTTTAGAGACACTGAATTAAGGAAGTAATTTCACATTTATAAAAGAATGACAAATACTGAGTACTTCTGCACTTGCTAAATATGGGTTAAGTTGGTTCACCTCAGAATCTGAATAAAAGCAATCAATTAACTTCATTTTATTGTATAATTAGCATCAACCTCATTAACATGTATTAATATCAAAATAATATTTCATATGTAAATATTTCCTGGGGATGCTGGAGCTGAGGATAAGGGGTGAGTGGTTCTTTAATTTTTTTTCTTTTCTTTTTTTTTTTTAAAACCATTTTGCTAACCCCTGGGGATAAGAATTAGAGTGGGAATATCAGCATTTTGTGCACGAAGCTAGTATGTAGCCTGAAGTTAATCACATCTTAATCTCCACCCGGCATTTATTTATTAAGTATCTTTCTGCCCATGGTGTGGCTGGGAATGAGGTTAGTGGCATGGTCTCTGTTCTCTGGACACAGAGGGGACACACAGACACGCAAGCAAACATTTTAAAGTAGCAAATAAACAAAGTTATTTACTGAATAAGTGCATTAACATTATTTTACATTCTCTCACTGAAAAGATTGCTTTATTTTTCTTGAAAGAAAGACTCTAAGTTAAAAAAATAGATAAGTGTAGTTTCCCTAAGCCCGAGGTTTCCCAGCTGTTTTAAAACAAAAGGACGGTAGACAGTAATTTAACTTACCTATCATCTGTAAATAGAAATGCTGATTTTGTAATCTTGTTTGGTCTTAAGGTAAGGAAAGAAATAGCTAACAATTACAGCTATCCAAATGTGGAATTTGATATCCAATGGGGTAAAGCCTTTCCCACACTGGACATAGTCAGAAACTGCATGATCACTTGTCCAACAGAATCAGTTCTTGCTCCATTTCCCATTTGGCTTGATGGTTTCTGAGATCCCTTCCAACCCTGAGATTCTGGGATTTGGTAAATTAACAGTTATATGGATTTTGTTAAATTTAAGTTAATGGCATTTTATCCTTTCGGGGGAAGTCAATACTAAAGTCCATCTTCTGGGTGTAATTAGTATAGAGTCTTAGTCATGACTATAATCCAGTACAAAGCAGACCAATTAGTTTTTCACTGGTGTATTCCCTCCTCTACACTGAAAGAAGTGGGTGAGGTCATGGATCACAGAAAGAATAACCACTTGCCTTTGTGAGAATGAGCTTAAGGTTCATCTATCTCACCTCCCCAAGGAAATAGAGACAGAGTAGGGGTCAGAAAGTAGTGGCAGAAGAATAACTTCTTTGTGCAAGAGGAGAATGGTCCTCTGAGGCAATGGGAAGGTACTTTATGTTGCTGAACAAGCACAGAATGTGAATTCAAAGATCAGAGTGCTGACCACCATTCACCATGCATGTGATTTGGAGAAAGCTAATTAATCTCTCTCAGTCTCAGGTTTTTCATCTATAAAATAGGGATGATAAGAGCTTTATCACTTATCTCATAGTTTTGAGGATTAAATGAGGTATGTGAAACGCTTTGAAAACCTTAAATTTATATGTTTATTATTATCACAAGGTGTTGTTTGATCCATTTATCCAAACCTAGGTTTCCTCTGTCCTACTCATGTGCCAGTCATTGTGCTAAGTCCTAAGGATAAAAAGGCAAAACTCAAGGAACTCATAATCTAATACTAGAGAAAACATGAAAACAACCTTTTACAATAACAAGGTACATAGAGATAAATTGGAGACAGGCAACAGAGGGAAGGTGCTAGTATTAAGGTAAAAAGGGGGAAAGACTATTTGCAGAATATGGGATATGAGAAGGATGCCTGGAGGTAGAGATAAGGAAAGAGTGAGTTTCAGGCAAGAAGGTGGAGGTGGGAGTGAATAGCAGGTGAATATATTTGGAATTGGGAGATTGAAGATTCTGCATGAAGAACAACAGAGAGACCAGGGTCATTGGAGCACATCTACAATCCTCATCTATAAATGATGTGGTTGGTCTAGACAAGTGGTGTCAAACTCAAATAGAAATGGCTTTCTGGGGCTCATATTGACTTAGAAAATCACAAATTAATATCTAGGATATATTGTATTTTAATTTATTCATTGTATTTGTTTTTTATTGTGTCGTATATTATTTATTTATTACTGTATTTATCAATATTTGCCAATTACATTTTAATCTGGTTTGGGGATTGGAGAGTTGGGAGTATGTGGTCCAGGTATTTGATACAATTTGATCTAGAAGATGTCCAAGTTTCTTACCTAAACAGTCATTCTATGACTTTATGCCTCTAGCTGTGGAGAACAATGACAAATTTGGTTAAATCAATCAATCACTTTATTAAGCACTTACTCTATGCTATGGCCTGTGCTAAGATTTGGGAATACAAAGACAAAGGGTAGGACTGGAACATTCCAGGGACTAGGAAGTTCTGGCGACATGTAGGAGTACACTTCCATGCAGGCTCTTTACACTGTTTGAACAAATAAAACTATTTTTTGGGGGGATGACTGAATCTGTGTTCCTGAGATTACTATACATTTGTATAGTGTCTTATGCTTTTGTGGTGCTTTC
Source organism: Gracilinanus agilis (assembly GCF_016433145.1). Lineage (NCBI taxonomy): Eukaryota > Metazoa > Chordata > Mammalia > Didelphimorphia > Didelphidae > Gracilinanus > Gracilinanus agilis. The sequence continues at coordinate 536,538,756 of NC_058130.1, read as the reverse complement.
TTGGGATTGCCAAGGAGTTCAGGATTCTGGAAATTGCTAGCTGGTTAGGGAAAAAATCAACCCAGCCTTCTCCTCTTTGAGGAGAAATTTTATCTCCCCTATGACTGATTGAACACCAAAATTTGCCATCAAAACTGTCTCCTTGTTAAGGGCTTTGGAAGCAAAATTGGACATCTGGCCATCACTTGTTTGTCAACATTCTTTAGAAAGTCATAGCTAGGTAGTAAGTTTCTGACAGCTTCTCTCTCAGTCAAAAAAGGTATACCTGGTAAGTGTTATGGAATTTGTCCATCCTCCAAAAAACTCCAAATCTGAACTCAATAGTCAAGTCAACAGGCATTTATTAAGCACCTAATGTGTTCCTGACACTGACATATGTTCTGTCATCCCAAGGGACTTTAAAGAAGAGAGGCAAAGGAATTCATGGAATAAGGGGCAAAGGTAACTGGAGTGACAGTAGAACAAGACATATTGGGAAACTCTGTAAATGAAGGAACCAGGTTATAGACTATGATAATACCATGCGGGTCTGACCATGTTACTGTGTCCCACTTTCCATTCAAGATAAACTCCAATTGTTCTCTATTACTTTTGAGATCAAATATAAAATCCTATTTGACTTTTAAAAGTCCTTTATAACCTAGTTCCTTCCTACCTTCTTAATCTTCTTAAACTTTATTCCCCTGTATACACTCTTTGATCTGTTCTTCTTGCTGTTCCCATAAGACACTCCATCTCAATGTCTTTTTGTTTTCTCTCTCCCCATGTCTTAACTGTTTCCCTCTCCTTATCTCCATCTCCTGGCTTCTTCAGGTTTCCAGTAAAATTCCACCTTCTTGAGAAGCTTTTTCTAGTCCTACTTAAAATCTTATTGCCTTCTCTTGAGATTCCACCCCCTCCCACCCAATTTATCCTGTATATATTGTTTGTACATAATCTTTGTATATTTTCTTCTGCACTTAGATTGTGAGCTCTGAGAGCAATAACCATTTTCGTTTGTCTACAGTTTGGTTTTTTTTTGCTTTTCTTTGTATCTTCAGCAGTCAACACAGTGCCTAGAATATATTAAGTGCTTAATAAATGCCTGCTGATTGACTATTGACTTCAGATTTGGAGTTTTTGAGGATGGACAGATTCCACAATACTTACAAAGTGCATATTTTTTTGACTGAGAAGGAAGTCAGCTCCCTACCTATGACTTTGGCTCCAAAGAATGTTTTGAAACAAATGATGCTAAGATGTTCAGTTCTGCTTCCATGGCCTTTGACAAGAAGACAGAATTTTGATGATAACCTTGGTGTTCAGGGGACCTACTACAGACTGATAGAAATCTGCTATGTACCTAATTGTAGAGAGATTGAATAATTTACTTGTTTATAGAATAGCAGTGGTCAAGGGCAATTGGATGGTACAATGGATAGAGCACTGGGCCTGGAGTCAGGAAGATTCATCTTCCTGAGTTCAAATCTGACCTTAGACACTTACTAGATGTGTGACTCTGGACAAGACACTTTTTCCTGTTTGCCTCATTTTTGTCATTGAAATGGCAAACCACTCTAGCATTTTTGCCAAGAAAGTCCCAAATAGGGTCATGAAGAGTTGGACACAATTGGAATGACTGAACAACAAAAATCTCTCTCCCATTGGAAGGGCTCTTTCATTCTGTATGATGCAGCTAAGTGGTTCCATGGATAGGGAGCCAAGCCTGAAAATGGAGATCCTAGGTTCAAATATGGCCTCAGATACTTTATAGTTGTGTGACCCTGGGGCATGTCACTCAACCCTAATTGCCTATCCCTACCCACTCTTCTGCCTTATAGTTAATACTTAGAATTGATTCAAAGACAGAAGGTAAGGGTTAAGAAAAATAGAAAAGCACACTAATGATGAGATTGGTGGTGGTGGAAATGCTGTAAAGACACTTCAGCTCATTCACTTCTTGCTTCTTATACAATTTTTAATATGGTCTGATGAATAGGTAGAAATTGCTGTTCTTTGACTTGACATTTAACCAGACAGTGGCTCAAGAATAGAGATCTCAAGTTATTCCCAAATATCCTCAGATGCTGAAAAGTAAAGAACCCATAGGATATACGTTTTGCCCTAGAAATTTAGTTTTAGAGATTTCTAGGGTACAGAGATACCTCAAAGAGGGGTGTAATGCCATCAACCATCCAGAGTCCTTCCTAAGGTCTTCAGGAATGAAGATTATAGTGCTGATGAGGAGTTTGATCAGCTCATACCATCATTTAGCTCAGGTATCCTGGAAGACCAGGAAAGGTCACATGAGAAATGAGTCTGTTGGTCTCTGACTGGACTAACTTCAGTTTCCTTTGTATGTAGCTTGAATGTTCTTAGTTATATGTTGTCTCCCTTCATTCAAATGGAGTGATTTTTGCTTTTTTTGATATCTGTAAGGTGCCTAGAACAAGATGCTTGATCAAAAGCTGGTTGATGGACAAACTTATGTTATAAAGGAAACTGTAAATGTAATGAAACCATAATCATGTAACAATCAGACTGTAAACACTGCATGTAACTTCATATGATTATTCATGTACATATTAATTACTACTTGTTTTGAGTAGCCTTCTGATTTATTTTGTTGTTCATGGTAATTTGCTTTTGTGTTCGTATCTTGCATCTACTATAGACACACAGGGCTAGTAACTGAGCATAATGATACTGTTTATTTGTACATGCTCTGCTGTTTATACATGTTTTGCTATTTTGCAGGCTTGTTGATGTTATTGCTTTAGTTTTTGCTATTATAATTATTTGTTTCTCTACTATGGAATACTGATGTACTTCTGTGATATATCCATGCTGTATGTCCTACTTATGATTTAGAAATAACCCTCTAAGTTGTTAATTGATCCAACCATTCTGGAGGGCAATTTGGAACTATGTCCAAAGGGCTTTAAAAGACAGTCTGCCCTTTGATCCAGCCATACAACTGCTGGGTTTGAAACCCAAAGAGATCATAGGGAAAATACATGTACAAAAATATTTATAGCTACACTCTTTGTGGTGGCAAAAAATTGGAAAATGAGGGAATGTCCTTCGATTGGGGAATGGCTGAACAAATTGTTGTCTCTGTTGGTGATGGAATACTACTGTGCTCAAAGGAATAATAAACCGGAGGAATTCCATGTGAAATGGAAAGACCTCCAGGAATTGATGCAGAGTGAAAGGAGCAGAACCAGGAGAACAATATACACAGAGACGGATACACTGTGGCACAATGGATTGTAATGGACTTCTCTACTAGCACCAATGCAATGATCCAAAACATTTCTGAGGGTCTTATGAGAAAGAACACTATCCACATCCAGAAAAAGAACTGTGGGAGTAGAAACACAGAAGAAAAATAACTGCTTGATCACATAATTGGGGATGTAGACCTTAAATGATCACCCTAGTACAAATATCAATAATATAGAAATGAGTCTTGATCAATGACACATGTAAAACCCAGTGGAATTGCATGATGGCTATGGGAGGGGGGTGAGAGGAGAGGAGGGAAAGAACATGATTCATGTAATCATGGAAAATTTTTCATAATTAATCAATAAAATGAAAATAAATTTAAAAAATAGCCTTCTGAGCAATGCTTTTCATCGTGCTGTATCTATTGCATGTATTGTGGATTTTTATTTACCATGAGTGACAGGCATTCTGAAATGATTGCCAGTGATACTGGTTAATCATTCTTGTTGTTAAGTACTGATGCTTTTTGTTTCATGCTTGTAATACATATTTACTAATCTTAAGAAAAACTGGTCTGATTTTAAAAGGGATTTCAAAGTATCCGATCCTGGGAAGGAATATAGTACTATCTTCATGTTTTCGAGGAAGTTAGCATTCTGGAGATGCTTTGTTCATCCTTCACTTTTGAAGAGGACCAATGACATCATGGAGTGACGTTTTGACTTGCACGTAAATTGGGTTTAAGTGAAGAAGAGTTGCACAAAGTTGTCAGTCTCACTCTCTTGTAGAGTCATCTAAGTCCAGTGTTAAGACAAAAGCCAGGACTGTTTGTGATGGTTTGGGATGCAGGAGATGAGCTTGATATCTTCCATGTCTGATGAGGCTTTAATCATTCCACAGAGCCTGCTTCAGCCTACTTCATGGCCATTAGAACAAATTGCTTTTATCTGCCCTTCTGATGGGAGATGTCTTCATGTGCTTGGGTTAGACATCTGGACATCCAGAGGTGTCAAATTTGTTCAAAAAACCATATTAAAATTTAATTAGCTAGTCTTTTTAAAATACAAAACAAAATAGACAATAATGATTTGTGCTTTTCTAAGTCAATATACAGCTCCAGGGATTCATTTCTTCTTGAGTTTAGCAACACTGAATGAGTTAGTTGTGGTTGGGCAGAGCTATAACTAGATGGGTTGACTTTGGAAGAGGGAGACATCATTTCCCTTTCCAATTATTTCCTCCTACTTGATTCAAAAGCTAAATCATTTGGTAGAGAGTAGCTTGGAGAGAAAGTTAAAGTTAAGGGGAAGAGTAGTTCTGCCAACATTAGAGTGGAGGAGGAAGAATAAGATGAAGTGACAACTAAGTTTATGGGAATGCATTCCATCACACAGGGGAGTAGGCAGTGAGATGGTTCACTGGATAGAGTGCCAATCCTGAAGTCAAGAAGCCCCCTCTTCCTGAGCTTAAATCCAACCTCAGACACTTACCATTTGTGTGAACCTGGGCACAATTATTTAACCCCATTTGCCTTAGTTTCCTCTTCTGTAAAATGATCTGGAGAAGGAAATCTCTGCCAAGAACTCTTAAAGGGGTAAGCAGTGGATGTGATTAAACAACAAAAAACGTTATACCTTCAGAAATACTTGTATATACACTGGTCACAAAAGTGGCTCAGTCCGGGAAAGCCTCACGATTTGATAGTAATATGATTATGCCTACATATGTACCTGCTCCCTGGTTCTTTTCCCTGGTTCTATGACGGCAACATAACTGCTGGTTCCCATTAGGTTAAAGAAGGATTTAGTCCTCTTTGTAACTCTCAGGCCAGCCATCTCTTCATTTCCTACCTTGCTGGACTATTTTGAAGATCTTCATCAAGGCCCTCCTTCCCCCTCCCCTTTTTAGCTGCCTTTTGTATGTTGTATCCCTAGCATTTAGCATATAGTAAGTGCTTAATACATGTTTATTGACTGACATAGCTATGAACGTAGTCACCAGAGGGGAAGGGCCAGAGAAAATGGCTTGGAGAAGATGAAGTGAGCATTGTTCCTGAGACCCTGGAAAGCAGAGATATTTCCTTTCTCTGATAACTCTGTTCCAATATGCCCCCAGGTAGGGGAGAAAGGTGCACTTATCTGATATTTGGAAATTCCCCCTCTTTTTACAGACTTGGCTTCAGTATTCCAATGACTGCATAGGCTAGAGAGTCTTTCTTTTATAGTGAAAAGTCCCATTTGAAGAGAAGAATAACAGGGGGTAAGAAGACCTCCTTGATATATAGAAGTGTCTAGCCAATATACTCTCATGCAAAAGTTGTGTAAAAGGACCATTAAGTGTCTTCTCGTAAAGGACATCGTCTTTCCTTCTAAAAAGTTCTGCTCGCATGTCATATTCTAGTCACTTAAAATTCTAGCTTTCTCCCCAAAAAGTTCATTTCTAAGGGAAAAGATCCCTCCTTTAGACATAATGGCATTTAATTTGTACAGAGAGTTGAAAAACCAAGGCTTAACAAAATCCAAATGAAACCTGTCGGAAAGCCTGGGTTGGAATGAAGACTGGGTCAAATACAAGACAGAATCCTAAAGCAATACCTTGCTGGAGGGCGTACAAATCTATCTACATTTATTCTAAATGGAGAGTGACCTTTCACTATGAAGCCTTGAGCTTAAACTCAGCTGAAGTTATTGGAAATCATTTCCAAAGGTCATTCATGGGAAAGAATGTAATATGGATTTAAAGATGCCTTCCACATATGCAGAAAGCCAGGTCTGCAGTGCTATTAAAAAAGTCTTATGGGGAAGCAATAATTATAGAAAAGAGAGGTTCTGAAAACAAACTAAAGGCCTAGGATCACACAGATCAAAATTTAATTTTCTTCCTTACCCATTGGTGGCACTATGTTTATCAACATGGTGTACACTGGAAAATAATATGCAAGATTATACTTTGGAGATGGATACTAAGTTTGATTTATTTTCATTGGATTTGAGATAATATTATTCAGAAGACAGTCAGGGCACATTTACAATGAGTGAAAAGTCTGGCCTCTCATTCCAAGGGCTAATGTTTATACTGCAGCATGTCTAACATGTAACTGGTCATTTTTCAAAGGGCAAACCTATATATTTGGAATTGCTGAGACACAATAATGAGTGTTCTCTTAATGAGAGGAAAAAATCCATTACTTACTCAAAGCAGGGATTAAAATACTCTTCTATTTTGTAAACAGTTAGTGTTAAGTCACAGTTTGGGGGAGAAGGATAAATTGAAAATATGAGCCTCGTTAAAATCTTTGCTCAATTCTGAATAAAATGGAAACATTCAGGATTTTTTTCTACAGAGTAATATTGAGTACTTTTGGGGAGGATTTGAAAGAGGAAATAAAATTAAGTATCATTCTTTGTTTTTAAGCTGATTATCTTGCCCTTATGTTTGTTCCCCAGATTTTTTCTCTCCTAACCTTTCCAGTAGTCTTCCTTTGTCATAAATTAAACTTTTTTTCATCAAGTTGTGAAGGTTTTTATTTTCTTAAATTTAATATCAGTTCCAAATTATCTCCTTCCTCGTCCATCTCTCCTAACTACTGAGAAGGAAACAAAAATAAAACTCATTACAAATATGTATAGTTATGCAAACCAAATTTCTGCCTTAGCCCTGTACCAAAAAAAATAGAAGTACTCAGTCCAGATTCAAGCATATTTTCTTCTTTCTTTTTGGAGCCAATATTTTTCTTTAAAACAGATAGAAACTATATATTTGGTCGATTAGTTCATTTACTGCTTTTTAAAATAAATATTAAATACTACTACTACTACTACTACTACTACTACTACTACTACTACTACTACGACTACTACTACTACTACTACTACTTCTACTACTACTACTACTACTATCACCACTACTACCACTACCACCATTGCTACTACTACTACAAATTTCTTTCTAAGAAAAATCTTAGTTTGGGAAACTCTTTAGAGTTGGAGTTTTAAACATTTCCAAGGTATGTTAAAAGTAATATCCTAACCCCTCCCCATGAGCAGGTTGGGGTAGTTTTTTCTTAAAAAGTAATGGCACATTTCTTAAAAGTTCATTAGCTCAGAGGACTAATGGCTCAGACTATTTACTTCCTTATCACTTTAGTACAAAGCAGTCAGGAAGAAGTGAAGGGCTATAAGATGCTTGTAGGGTGAATTTCAATGGGAGCTTTCATTTAATTGAATCAACTCAAGAGATTGTCAATGTCTATCCTTTTTTGAATATTCTTCTGCTATGAAAATAAATCTTTTAAAGTTGTTTAATAACATATAGGTGTTCTCATTTTGCTGTATTATTGAACCTCAACTACCAGGAAACTTGCCTGAGCCAGACACAAAGAAACTAAACTGACAGAACTTGAACTCTAGATCTTAATGAGGTGTAATTCTATGGAAGTGTTTGAAAAAATGGGCCCAAGCTTATTAATGTCCAGAGAAATACTTATTTTCCTTTTGGAATTTGGTTTATTTGTTTTCAAATTACAAAGAAACTGTGATATATTGGCCCTGACCAATTTTGGGAGTTATGAGAAGTTAAAAATATACTGATTAAACTCTCAGTTCTTGTGCCTTCCCTCAGTTTAGCATTTCCTAATTTTCTTATATATAGTTTCCTTTGTATATTTTTTTATATTGCCTTCACTATTAGATTGCAAATTCCTTGAGTCAGGGACTATCTTTTGTCTACTTTTGTATTTCTGGGGCTCAGCACAGTGTCTGAAATACAGTAAGGACCTTAATAAATGTTTTTGAATGATAATGCTATTTGTATAGGAAAATTTAAAATTACAATTATTTTTATTATGTAATTTTAAAGATCTATCCCAGGACAGAGGAACACAAAAAAGACATGATGCTTCTTTAGAGATGTGATTGGATTCTTATCTGAGAAAATGAAGGTATCCTGTCTCTAAAGACTTTTGGAAGAGTTAGGGGCATGCCCATTTGGGAGTCCAGGTTTAGAATAAGATAGCAAAATAGTTCAGGTTCAAGTCCATGGAGTGAGGTATCCCAATTTTAAGATAGGAGAACAGAGGGAGAAGATTGTAGTTCACAGAAAATAAGTGGAAAAGGTGACTAGTTTATCAGCAGTTATGTTGGCAAAAAAGATCTAACTTTTTGGAATTTGCCTTAAGATATTAGTCACAATAGAGAGATGAGTGAAGAGAAGCAACAAGTGTCTTTGGATGAAGCCAGGCATTACAGGTCCAGTCCAAGAAGAATTTAGCAGTGGAAAGGAACTAAAAAGAGTCACAATGTTATGTAGTTCTTGAGGAATCAATATTAAACTTTAAGAACCTTTATGAATTCAGAGATATTGACTTTTTTCTTTTCTTCATATTACTGTGTTTTCCTCTGCTTTCAGGAATATGCTGGCAAATTTTGACAACCAGTTCTTCAAAACAAAAAACAAACCCCACAAAATATACCTTGTGTTCTTTTCCCTTTAAGGGACTGGAGTTTGGATCTCAGGTAAAGCAAAAGCACTTATGGTGGTTGATGGGGAGAAAACTGATGAGACTATATAATACACTGGAAATACCATTCAGTATAATTCTTTTATAAATGGCATATGTCCATAATATCTGGAAATATATTGTTATTTCATGAAATGTTGCTTGTTTAAGGAGTCAGGGCTTTGGAAGAGGAAGGAAATAAGCACTTATTTGGTTCCTACTTTATACCAGGCACTGGGCTAAGTGCTTTACAAATACGATCTTATTTTATCCTTACAACAACCTGGGAGGTAGATCCTCTTAAATATCCATTTCACAGTTGAGAAAACTGAGCATGAAGTCACACAACTAAATGGCTACAGCCAGAATTAAACTTAAATCTTTCCGATTCCAGACACAACATACAATTCACTATATTACCTACATGCTCTATAAGGAGGTGTTTAGAATCATCAGGTAATCAAGGTGGTTACTGTGGAGTGAACTACTTTGAGTATATTTTTGAAGATGGTATGAGAGCAACCCTCTCATGTGGCATAGCATCCTGGAAATCTTTCTAGTCTTTTTTTTTTGTGGAGACTGAGGGAAACACACCTCTTAAAGGTAAAAATTTTGTTCCATCATTATCTTAAAATTCCCTTCTGAGAGAAAAGAGCAACAATGATTACTCTGAAGCAATGGAGTAAAAAAGATGGAGGTCAGAGAAGGCTATAGGAGCCTATTGATGCAGTTTTCTCATCTGTAGGAGAATTAATAATAGCATCTACCTCCCAGGGTTGTTGTGAGTAGCAAATGGAATAATACTTATAAAATGCTTTGCAAATCTAAAAGTGCTATATAATTGCTATTATGTGATTAGATTATTTCTTTTTCCAGTCAAATATACTTCCACTATTATTGAAGTATCTATACCAAAATTCAACACTGTAACTAGACACAAACATGTATATTTCTATGTTAAACACATATATAATATGTGTATGTGTATGTGTATAACATATACCAACACTTTAAGAATCTGCAGTCATACCGATATGATCTAGGTTCTTTGGTATTCTGAAATTTGGTTACATTTGCTCAAGTCTTTCAGGCATAATGGACGACATCAAGAAATCAAAATTCAAGGATGCTAGTTTATCTTTAGAAGTTGTGTTACCAGTAATGACCTTGTCTATATCTTAGTGATCTAGGCTTTAGGCAAACTCCTTGCTTACAAATTGGGGGGACTGCTTCAATAGGAGAAATGGTGTGTAGATCAGCAGCTTATTTGGGACTTGCTCTTCTCTCTGATTTTTAGCTCTTTCAATAATACACAAAAGACCTATTGATAAATAGAAATACTTTTTATATAATGTTAAAATAAAAGCACCAAAATGTTGCAGTCTACCATCTTCATTTTCATTTTGCCATCTCCAGCTGCCTATTAGACATATCTAACTGGATGGTCCAAAACATCTTAAACTCAACATACTCAAAGTTTAAATCAATATTCTGTCCCACTCCAGTCCTCTATTCTTAGTTTTTACTGTCAAGAGTACCACTATCCTCCCAACATATGGGTTCAAAACTAAAGTGTCAACATTAACTCTTCACTTTCTCTCATTGCTCATATCCATAAATAGGTCATCCAAGTCCTATTATTTTTACCTTCATATAATCTCTAGCCCACGTCCCCATCTCTTCTGTGACACTGATGTATACCTTTATAACTCATTCCTATACTATTGAAATAGCCATTTGGCAGGTCTACCTACCTACAGTCTAATCCATCCTCCACTCAGTTGTCATATTTTTCTAAAATATGTCTGACCATTTCACATCTCCTCACTACCTTTCCCCATTTTATAAATTGCAGTGGCTTCCTATTACCTCTAGAATCAATTATAAAATCCTCTATTTGGCTTTTATTTTCAAAACCTGGCCCCTCCTGCCTTTCTTACACCTTCCCTCCACATAAGCAGTGTCACCAAAGCTGCAGAAGGAATTTTCCTTAAGTTCACATCTGACCTTATAACCCACTTACTTAATCATCTTCAGTGGCTTCATAGCACCTCTAGGGTCAAATATAAACACTTTTATTTAACATCCAAAGTGCTGCACATCTGGCCTTTCAAGTTTCACTGGACCTTACACCCTCTTCCATTACCTGTGTTTCAGCCAAAGTCATCTTCTTTCTATTCTTCACATGCAAATTGCCATTTCTCATCTTCATCATTTTACAATAGGTGTCCCACATTACTGGATTGGATTTCCTTCAACTTTCTAACTCAATAAATTTCTCTTTTCACTTAAGACAGGTCAGGGCAGCATCTTCAGCATGAAACTTTCCTGATTCCTCCCCCCTCACTTTTAATTCTTTCCCTAGCTAACTATCTTCTATTTAACTACTTTGAGGTGTAGGAAATCTTTAGGAAAAATTTGTACCTCAGGTGGGAAAACTGCTTTCTTCCTTTGGTGTCCATCAACCTCTTAGTTTTCACCTGTTACTCCAAGAAGATGGAACATGCTTAGTGGCCATGTCCCCATAAACCATTTCAGCAGGAGGGTTAAATCATGTTGAAGGTAACTTTACAGGCCTCAAACCGGTCAATGGCTTGGGAGGATGTCTACCCCAAGCATGTGAAGTCTTACTCCATCAGAAGGGGCAAAAGAGAGTAATTTGTTCCAATGGTCTTAAAGGCAATGGAAACAGGGGCTTTTGAGGACTTAGAGACTGGTTAGATATGAAAGAAGCCAAGGTAATCCATTGCATCCTGAACCATTGCCAGTCATCTTGAATTTTGTCTTGCCACTGGACCTCAATGACTTTGGAAGAGAGAGACTACAACTTTGTGCAACTCTCCTCACTCAAATTAAGTTTATGTGTGAGTCAAAGAACATTACCCAGAAATACTATTCTTGTCCTCTCTAAATTCAAAGGACAACAACAAACCAATCAATCAACCAGTTTAACCATTTAAAATTTTTTATTTATTTATGCAAGATGTGTATATTGATAAGTACTGATTGTCTCCACCATTAGAACCTTTTTGCAGGGATACTGTAATATTCCAAACATATTTTAAAAAATTAAAATTTTCATGTAAACAAAACACAACTCCCTGCTAAGAACTGCTACAATTTATAAAAGTATAATTAAGTTGTGCTTTGGAAAAACCTCTGAGCTTGTTGTCAAGAGGAACTGAGTTCAAATCTAGACATATATAATTATTAGCTCTATGATGTTGGGCCAGGTACTTAAATTTTGTCTGTCCTAGTTTCCTCAACCTTAAAATGGGGATAATAAAAGGTCCTACTTCACTGGTTTGTTGTGGTCACATGGATATATATTTTTAAAGCACTCAGCATAGTGCTGGATACATCCCCTGGATTGTACCATTAAATTCAAACCCCAGAAAAGGGCAGGAATCAAGGGCCATGACATTTTCATGGTTGGCACTCTGGGATTCAAAACTGAGACAAATTAGCAAGTTTCCATAGTTGAAACGATTTATTATGGTGAGATGATAGTAAAAGAAGAGCCACTCAAATCCATATGAAGAAAATGTCAGTGTAGACCAAAAGCCATCTTGTCATTATGAAGTATTTTAAGAGAAGAAAAAGGGAGAAGAAAAGATCATTATTGAGATGCTTTATGTCTAGAAATCATGGAACTCTGTGATTTTAGAAGAATCATAATTGCATGTGACCCAAAGAGCAAAGATGTGCCAACCAAATAAATAGTGTGTGTGTGTGTGTGTGTGTGTGTGTGTGTGTGTGTGTGTGTGTGTGTGTGGTGAAGTAAGAGTTTTCAGAACATTATAAAGGATAATGGTTTACAAGTGGTATTAAAGACACCCATCAATGGCATCCATGATTGGAAAAAGGAAGTGGGTTAGTCATGTGGCAAGAATAGGAGATGAAAGCTGGTTACTCTATGCTTTGCTCCACTAACCATGAATATTAAAAGATTAGAAGGAAAGTTCCCATTATGTTATGTATATCCTCTAGGGAGGATCTGTGCAAAGATATGGATGGGAGTCAAACAGGACCAGAAGGCTTGAATAGATTGCTGGAATTGATAAAGTTAAGGATTCATTGAGACTTCTGTGTTAAAAATGGATTTTTTAGTTGTGCATGCATTCATGAATGGATATGAATGAAGGTTTATTTAGTATTGTTTTAAGCACATATTTTCAAGTACTCAAGAAATGTATAATATATTTTCTTTCCATTTCTAATGATGATTGATATTAAATAGTGCTTGGATCTCAGTAAGATATTCCTGGAGAGGAAGGACCTTAAGATCACTGAGATAAAGACAAGAGGGACAATATACAAAGAAAAGAGAAGGATAATTTAAAGGAGAAGAAACAAATTCTTTGCGAAAATCACAGTTAAATACAACAATGGGTAATCTGTGCATGGAGAAAAAGAGGTGGGAAAAGCCTTCATTCCTCATGTGGCCAGCGGGGAACTGGAAGGGATTACAATGGACATTTAGTCCAACTCCCTTTTTTTTTTACAGGTGAAGAAACAGACTCAGAAAGATTCACTTTCTTGTCCAAGGTTTTAATCAAGACAATATATATATAGAAGCACAAATAAAGAAAGCTCCTTAGGACCTTCATAGACCATTAAGGGGGGTACAATGGATGGAATGCTGGGCTTGCAATCTCCCCGAGTTCAAATCTGGCCTCAGACATTTACTAGCTGTGTGAGCTGGGGCAAACCACTCATCCCTATTTACCTCATTTTCTTCTTCTGTAAAATGAGATGAAGAAGGAAATGACAAAACACTCCAGTTTCCTGGAAGCCTTGTCCCTTTTAATGTAGTCTAAGATGACATTTTTATTTTTTGGCTTCATATATTTTTGCTGTAGTATTAAATACATATTTGTTGATGATGGTGGCTTCATCTCTGTATGAGATACAAGTTTTTTTTTCCGTGTCTTGGCTATAGATATGAGTTATTCCTCAAAGCTTCCGCCTTAGGAAAAAATTAATCAGCCTACCCTGAAGACAATTCTCATTAAAAGGGTCTATAACCAATAACTGTACTAATTCCTTGTCATCCATAGGCAACTACTGAAAAATGGAGTCCCCTCAGGCGCCAGTCTTTCAGGAGCAAAAGGTCAAGACACCTTTTCCTCATGTCAGTATCTAAGCTCTTGACCTATAGGGAGTGTACACACACACACACACACACACACACACACACACACACACACACACAGAGCCAGTTGAATAAGGATAAAAGAATATGAAGAATTGTAGTTCCTCCAGGTACGAGGTTTTGTATGAGTAAGTATCCTAGCTGTGGAACCATAGAATTTCTCCTATGAAATTATTTTTCTAAGAAAGTAGGGAAAATGGTAGGGAGAAATTAGACATTTGCTGGATAAATCACTAACAGTGCTTTATGTGGTATGTCAGGTGGGGGTATAAATTGAGGAGAAACATGGAACCTTCTTATTCAAATGGCTGTTTTCAGATTGCCCTGTTCATGTGCCAATGCTTCCCTTGTCTGTTTGACTGTGGAGATGGCCCCTCATTGGTGGTTGTGTTCCATTCATGTCAACTGAAGGAATGATTAGATATTATCATAGGTTTGTGTTCCTCTAAAGTAGAAGTCCTAAGACTTCTGACAGGCAATGTCTCCATGATGTATGACACAAGCCTGATCTTTTGACAGCTACAAGAAATCATGACACTGTACTTGATGCATCCTACCACAAAGAATCTATACTGTAGCTTAAATAATAATACTTATTTAAACAAATTGCTTAAAATTATTTATCATATACATATCATAAAGTCAATTGTTAAAGAAAGATTTTAAGTGCAGCTTTCTAAGCCAAGAAATATTATTTTATTTTTATTTTTAAAATCTTTTCCATGGTTACATGCTTCATGTTTTCTCCCTCCTCTCTTCTTTCCCTGCTCCCAGAGCTGACAAACAATTCCACTAGGTTATGCATATGTATATGTGTGTGCATATATATGTGTATATATATTATCACTCAAACTCATTTCCATATTATTCATTTACTACAATTTTTTTAAATTGGGTAAAAGGATCCAGATAATATGGCAACAGAAAGTGAGGGGGAGATAAAAGATTTGGGAGATAAAAGAAATCTTCAAGTACACACTCAAATTTTTATTCTTTTTTAAAAAATGTAGAATCATAGGATTTAGATCTAAAAGGAACTTTAGAGATTGTTTAGTTCTCTCTCTACAGAAAAAAGAAACAGAGGTCTAGGTAAGCAAAATCGCTTGCCTAAAGTCATACAGGTAATTGGAAATAATTACAAATAGGATAGAACATTAGCTCCTACTAGATAGAAAGGGGAAAAGAGAATACTTTTGTTCTTAAATATACCAGGGAACAATATCTTTGGACAATTACACTGTTTGCTTCAGTTTGAGCTGGAGAAGCAAACTACAACCTGCTCCAGTAACTTTGCTAAGAAATCTCTAAATGGGGTCAGACATGACTGAAAAATGACTAAGCAAAACAAAATATATTTACTACTTTTGTGGTCTTAAAATCTCTGAGCCTAAATGTTCTTATTTGTACAAAGAAGGAGATGGAATAGATAGCATAAAAGGTCCTTTCTGGTCTCAAATCAATGATCATAGAGGGAAAAAATCTTGATATCTCAAAAGTATATATTAAGTTAAAAGGTTTATTTTTCCTAACAAAAGATACAAACTCACCCAAAGCCTTTCTTGTATATAAAAGTGACTATCTTCCACCAGATCATCACAAACAAAACTTTCTCCTATGTGCTTACTTAATGTGCTCATATTTCTCTCCCATTTATCAATATTATAGTTTTTCTCCTAGCAGAAAGTAAGCTCCCTGAAGGAGGGTCCTATTTTTTCCTCTTATGGACCTCTTGCACCTACCACAGGGCTTGGCATATTTTGGGTGCTTCATGAAGGCCTGTCAAATTGATTTACCTATAATTGACAAAAAACAAAAACCTCATGATTGCATGAATTGCAATAACATAGAATTTGATATAACTACTGAGTGACCAGACTTTATAAAGTAATAAATAATAAATGGTTAAATGTCAGTGTGGAAGGAGATCTCCAATGGAGTGCCTCAGAGATCTTTATTTAGACATGTGGAGTTTGATCTTTTATTTATTTATTTTTTAACAATCTTGGACAAATTCATGGATGTTCATTAAATTTGCTAATGAGATATAAGGTAACATAATGGAAACTGAATTGGAATCCATAGATCATAGCAGCCTGAAACTGAATCTGATAAGATAAAATTTAATAGGGTTGCATGTAAAGTCTTATACTTTGGAATACAAAAACAACTTTACCTGTATAAGATGAAGGAAGCATGAATAGATAGGAGTTTAATTGAAAAAAAGTTTTAGGGATTTTAGTGAACTGAAAACTTGACTCAGGAGTGTTGTCACAAGCTAATGATACTATGAGCAATGGAAAGAGAGGGATGTAGGCATCCCTTCCACATTGTAGGAGTTAGGGGCATGGTAGCCACACAATCTGGAAAATCCATGTAAAATTGTTGACCCTCCCATTGTACCATAGGAGAAGTCTGGATTTTTTTCTTTTTCTTTCATGGAGTGTTCACAATACCTTATTCTAAAATTTGAGTTAAGTATTTGGCATGGGCTATATGTAGATCAATATTAAGATATTTCTATAATTCTAATCTTTGTGTGTTGTCTGCTGGCTTTTGCATTTTTTGAAAACTTTAAATTTTTCCTTATTTTAACTTTAAAAAAGAAATTGTGCATATTTATGGTATTAAAAGATAAAATATATTGACATTATATGATATTATACATATATATTTTGCATATTTGAATTTCTAAAAAATTTCTCTGTTGTCTGCTGACCTTCTCATGTTGTCTGTAGCTTCTGCAAACCGTATCCCCCAATTTCCCATTTAATTTCTTATGTTGACCCACGGTATATCCAAATTGTGAAGGAAAAGTCATGATGTGGAAGGAATTCCTGTAGTTTTTTTTTTTTACTCTGTTCTTTGCCCTCATCAAACTTCCTCTTGAGAATTGAGGTTAGTTCTGGCACTGCAGTATAAGAAGGACATGGATTAGCTAAAAAGTGTTCAGAGGAAGCCTACTAGAATAATGAATAGAGCTCATAATTAAACCCATGGGGCTGATGAGATTACCTCATGAAATAGAAGAGGAAAAAGAGAAGAGAGTCCAGAGCAAAGACATATGAGAATTGGGATAAGGACTGGCCTTGTTTGGATTGGAAAACACTCATAGGGAACTTCTTTCCAAGAATATTTCCCTCAAGTAGTCTAGGATTCAATGATTTTGTAATCCTGTTTCCCTTAGACCAGCAGAGCCCTTTCCTGAGTGACTTTGCTGTTCTGGGTACCCATGAATCGTCAGACAGACTTCTAAGAATCAGTCCTAAATAGGAAGAATCTAAGTGCACCTAAACCCACACAATGTGTCAGCATCTCACAGAACCTACAAAGGATAGTATCCTACACAAGTGATTACCAGGATGCCTACATAATCACACAGTCTCTCAAGAAGCAATAACTTGCCCAAGTTAGCTTGATCTCAAGAATCAGATCACCAGAGATATTTCCCTAATTATGTTTCCTAATTATTTACTTTTAAAATGGATTAATGCTACTTATTCCAGGGGAGGTGAGACAATGACTCATTGGCACTATGAGCCCACACTTTTGTCCCCTCTAGCTGTAGGTTTCAGTTTTCTCGGCTGTGAAACGAGTCAGATTAGATGATGTCTAAAGTTGTTTCCAACTCTAAAATCTTGGGATTCTATGGTCAACAGCAATATCACACTTTTTGCCAATGGTGTGCATGGAGGACTTGACTTCTTTTCTGTTTTCTGTATCCAATGAGAACTTGAACAACTGATTCAGATAATGATTCTTTTTATTATTGGCTTTCAAATCAAGGAGACAAAAACATTTAATAAGTGTCTACTATGTGTAAGCAGAGTAAACTGCTAAACTTGGGTGTGAGAAGTCAGAAGGAGACTAGTGCAAGCTAAATTTGCACCATGAATGGGAGAAGATGTTACAAAGCAAGTGTTTTAAGATGTTAAATGTTTGACAGAGTTTGGAGCACTAAACTATTAAATGGAGATTTTGTTTTTGTTATTGAAAGAAAAGTGAAGAGAGCTGGGATTAAATAAAGTTTATAAAATTAAAAATTATAGTATTTATTTTTAAATATCTATTTATTACATATAATAATATTTCAATTTTATTATATATAATATTTATTATATATTTATACTGTATATAAAATATAAATTTATAAAATTAAAAAAAATTTGTTGTATGTATTAGTATCTTATGATCTGAAAATAGGATTTTTTTATTGGCACATTTAAGAATAAAAATGTGCTTCTAACTAGGAAAAAAATTCTCTATGACATCCCTTTGTTCTTCAAGTACTGGAAGTGGTTTCTATTCTTCACTTTAGAAAATATCAAAGAGAAAAAAGAAAGTATACTCTATATTAGACCTCTGTTCTGGGAGCCTAAACTTCTCCCACAACACTCTGTCATTATAACTGAGGCTTCTTAATGCAGGTCCTTTCCTCTGCTGATTTTCTCCAATTTATCCTATAAACATCTAAATCAACACATATTTATTAAATATGTACTGTATGTAGGTACTGTGCTAAGTGTTGGGAATTAAAAAAGAGGCAAAAGACAGTCTCTGCCCTCAGACAGCTTAGAATCTAATGAGGGTGGCAACATGCAAACATAGGGTTAGGAAGCAAGCATTATACAGGATAAATAGGAAAGTATTAAAAAAGAGAAGGCACTGGAATTAAGAGAGGTTTGGGAAGACTTCCTGTAGAAGGTGAGATTAATAGATTCAAAATATTTTTATATAATTACATATAATATATATATTTATAGAAGAAAATCCCACATTTGGGAGAGGAATTGATAGATACACACATCCTGGTTCATCACTCCTTGCCACCTCACCTCTCTCAAATATTGCCATTTATTACAGTAGTTATTTTCTTCTATAATATTTTGAACTTATTAATTCTCTTTTTATAACCTTTACAGAGCTCTTATTTATTTTCCCATTTTCCCTTTACTATTCTCCTTTGGCTTTTAAAAACTCCTTTTTTTATTGCTCTTTTTAGAGCTTTCTTTAATTCTACTAAGAATTCTCAGTGGGCTTGTGTCCAAGCTGCATTTTTCTTTGTGAGTCTTCGGTTGTTTTCAAGTCATTATCTTTTTTGTGTGTGTTTGTCTTTTGAGCTTCCTATCACCATGGTAGATTTTTATGGTCAGATTCCTTCTTGGTTTGCTCATTTTTACAGTATGTTTCTTGACTTTGAACTTTATGCTAGTGTTGGGCTCTGCTTAGCTCTTGTGTGTATATAAGGAAATTGTCTATCTTGAGTTTATGCATGTTCACCTCTTTCTGATGCTTTCCTACATCAATTTAGGAGACTACAATTTTTGGTGCTTCCAGAGTGATGTGATTCCTGGAGAGTTCTGTTTGCTGCCCTCCTGAAATGAGGTCCTCTGGGGTTTTTTTAGCCCTGATGCTTCCTGTCTTATTGTTCAGTCTCCATTCCTTACCTTCTCCAGGCACTAGAATGGTCCCCATGGCTACTGCTGTGACCTATGTGTTGAGTTCCTGGAAAGTCTCCACCCCAGAGTTAGCAGGTGTCTCTATCTTCCTAAGCAGTCCTCAGCTGGAAATAAATGACTCACTGTGATTTTTCTTAGCTTTCCCAATCAGAATTCTGTCTGTCAAATTTTCTAGGTTATCTATTGTGGAGGAAGTATGCTAGATGAGCTAGGAAAAATGCTAACTTCTCTGGATCTTGACTCTTCTTATTAACATCTTTCACAGGTCCTCTTGGTTCTGTTCTCTCAACTCTGCCTCAATTCATATAATTTTCCAAATTTTATCTAAAATGTTTTCCCCCTTATTTTTCATTCTCTTATTTCTCACACCACAATAATCTTTCATTATGTGAAATAACACAAAATACAACACTTTATTCAACTATTCTTCAATTGATGGGCACCTACTTTGTTTTCAGTTCTTTGTTACAATAGAATAGCTGCTAACAATACTTTTTGTACATAATGGATATCTTCTCTCTTTTCAGATCTCTTTGAGGTATAGGCCAATTAGTTGACTTATTGGTTCAATGGCTTCATTTGAACAGTTTAGCGGCATAGTTCCAAATTGCTTTACAGAATGGCTGGATGCTTTTGGGCATATTTCTTATGCTTCCCATAACAACTGATTAATAAACAAGACTTTTTTGAATCCTCTCTGTGTCTTTTCCCACTTCTCAATCCTCAGGCTCAAAGATTGTCATATGGATATAGTACTTTTAAAAATCCAAAGGAGTTCTTCATTATTAATTTTCATCAAATAGCCCTTCTTTTGGAAAAACAAAACAAAACTAAATAAAACTGATTTCAGTAATGTATTTGTGGGACAAGTTTTGAAATTGCTTATGCTACCTTAATACAGAATTGTATTTGCTTATTCTTTAGATATCAGTAAATTTATGGTTCAGACTACAGAGGAGGTAAACAGATACCGACTTAATTTATTGAAACTTTTTTTTATTACCTTTTAAAATAAAAATTCCATTCTGCAGTTCAATTTATATAAAACTATAATATGAGAAAATACCTTAGTTTGATTTTTCCAAACCAAATCTGGCAGGTTTAGTTTATAACCCCGTGATTTATTTTCTTCAGTAAATATTACCACTGATATAATGCACTCTTAAAAATTGTGTTGCAGGTGTGATATTAGATTTTTAGTTCACAAACATTAAAACTGACTTTACTGTATTTAATAAAAAAGTATCTTCCAATGCATTTTAAATAATAAGCATTTTCACAGACTGAAATAGCACTTTTATTATTATTTTAAGGGATGACCATGAAAAATGTAATTTTAAAATCGTTCATAAGGAATATACTAAGAGCAAGAAGAAGAAAAAAGCTTATTATGAAATGTTGATCATCTATTTCTTGAGCAAGCTATTCTTTTTGGGCCTTTACATATCTAAAAATGAGGTTAAAATATGAGACTCTAATTATCTGTTCAGAATTTTATAAAGATTATAATTGATTAAGGGTTTTAAACTAGTAGGAAATAGGCACTGCTATAATATGGGTATTATTTGTGTCATCTAAACATTTATTGTAATCCTTTGACAAAGAGGAATAATAGCTTATAATTATAAAATAATAACATTCATTTGTATAGTGTTTATGGTTTATAAAATGCATTAAATATAGAATCTCATTTGGACCCTGTAGCACCCCATGAGATAAATTATAGAAGCATTACTATCACAGGCCATTTGCCATGAGCTCCCTTTTTTCCTCCTCCTCCTTCCTTCAAATCATTTAGACATATTCTACCACTATCTCTAGCTTTACTCCTTGAAAAATGAAAAGCTGGCTCTTCTTTCCAACATGTGCTCCTGATCCCCTTTCCCTCCTTTTTCTATAGCAACTTGGTCCCCTCATCATCCCTACTCTGGCTAACCTTCAGTTTCTCCCTATCTGCTATCTCCCTGTTGCCTACAAACAATATCATATAATTTCTCTTCATTAAAACAAAACAAAACAAAACAAAAAACCCTCATTTGATCAACCATCTCTGCTTGCCTTCATCCTATACCTGTCCTTGGCTAAAACCCTTGAGAAATTCATTTATACTAGGTGCCTCTACTTCCTTGTTTCTCATTCTCTTTTTAACCCTTTGAGATTTGGTCTTTTGACCATCATTCAACTGAAATTGCCCTTACCAAAGGCCTCTTAATTGACAAATCTAATGGTCTGTTCTCAGTATTCATCCTTCTTGGACTTTGCAGCCTTTGATAGTATTGGTTGCCATCTCTCCCTTAATATTTTATCTTCTTTAGATTATTGTGATAATGCTTTCTCCTAATTCTCTACCTAGACAGTTAGGTGCTGTAGTGGATAGAATGCCAGGCCTACAGTTAGGAAGACTCATTTTCCTTAGTTCAAATATGGCCTCAGACACTCCCTAGCTGGGTGATCCTGGGCAAGTCACCTAACTCTCTTTGCCTCAGTTTTCTCATCTGTAAAATGAGTTGGAACATTTACAGCAAACCACTCAAGTATTTTTGTCAAGAAAACCTCAAATGGGAAGATGAAGAGTTGGACATGACTAAAACAACTCAACAACAAAAATTCTTTTCCTGCATATTTGCCCATTTCTTCTCAATCTCTTTTGTTGTGTATTAATTCAAGCTGTACCCAGTAATCATGTCTTTGTTCTGAATTCTCTTCTCTTTTTCCTCTACTATTTCATTGGGTAATCTCCAAGAATTCAATTATCAGTCCTATTCAGATGATTTCCACATCTATTTATCTAGTCCTAGTCTCTTTCCTGAGCTTTACTCCTACATTACCTATTGTATGTTCACCCCAAACTAGATGTCCAGTAGGCATCTCAAACTGAAGATATCTGAAGAATAGCTTATTATCTTTGCCCCCAAACCCTCCTCACTTATCAATTTCTCTATTATACCTGTAGGCATCACCACTCTCTTAATCTTCCATGCTTACCACCTTATCCATAGCTCCAAACTCTTACTCCACATATCCAACCTCTTGTCAAAAATGTTAATTTCTACCTTTTTAATATCTCTCAGATAAATCCCTTCTTTTCAATTTACACAGCCATGGCATTAGTTCAGATCTTCATTGTATCCCACATGGACTCTTGTTACAGATTCCTAATTGGTCTTTCTGCCTCATGTCTTTCACCATTCCAATCAATTCTCTACTCAACTATCAATCTGATTTTTTTCTAAAACATAATTCTGATTATGCCATCTTCCCTTCTTCCCTTGTTAAATTCTAACAGTTCCCTATTACCTCTAGTATGAAGTACTTTATAGAATCCTCTGTGCTGAAAAATGCATCACAGGTAGTAGCCTTCTTTCCTCCAAAGTCTCTTCATTCTAGTCAGGTACACTTGGAATTCCTTGTTCAGGAGATTTTGTTTCTCTATTCTATACCTTTGCATCGGCTGTCTCTCAATCCTCGAATACTTTTTCTTCTCACCCGTCTTTGAGTTTCCCTAGACTCCAAGACTCAACTCAAATCCTACCTTCTGCAGGTGGTCCTTCTTGGTCATGCCATGTGCTAATGCCTTTTTATCTAAGTTACCTCATATCTGCTCTTTATATATCTTATATTTAGCTAATTATTTACATGTTTCTTCTAGTGTAGTATCAGCTTCCCAATGGCAGTGAGCACTTTTTTTTGCCTGCCTTTGTATCCCTAGAGCTTGCTACTATCCCAGCACATAGTAAATATTTAATCAATACTCATTTATTCATTTGGTCAATCAATAAATATTTATTAAGCACCTGCTCTGTGCTAGGCACTTCTGCTAAGTTCTGGGGATACAAAGAAAGTCAAAAGATAGTGTTTGCCTTTTAGGAACTCATAATCTATTGAGAGAAGACAACATATAAAAAGAAGCTGAAAAGGGGTGGTAGAGTAGAGAAGGAATGAAAAGTAGAGGGTAATTGATGCTGTGGGAGAGGATTATGATGCCCAGAGGAGTGCAATAGGGAAGACCATTATGAGGTGCCTGCCCCTTGGTGCTCTCCTTAACTAGAGGATCTGGGAGAAACTCTCCATTGTCTATGCTCCACCTTCTCCAATCAAAGGGAGGAGCTTTGGGGGCAGGGAATAATAATAAGAAAACTAATGGACTTTTTATATAGCTGAAAAACAGAGGCTATGAGAGGGCAAGTGACTTGCTCAATTTCACATAGCTTATAAGTAAAGGCAGCTACTTATAAGGTGGCACAGTGGATAAAATGCTGTACTTGGAATCAGCAATATCCAAGTTCAAATCTGGTTTCAAACATTAGCTGTGTGACACCCTAGGCAAGTCACTTATGGCTATCTGTCTTAGTTTCTTCATCTGTAAAATGGGAATAACAGTACAATTTCCTTCTCAGGGTTATTGTGAGAATAAATTGAAATAATATTGTATCACACAAATAGAGACAGATTGGAGAAATATTTATTGCTTATAAGTTGGCTGAGCCAATATAATAAAAATGACGATACTACTAAAATTAATTACTTTTTCAATGCCCTACCAATCTAAACACCAAAGAATAATTTTCTAGAGTTAGAACAAATAATAACAAAATTAATTGGGAAGGGGAAAAAGTTAAGACCATCAAGGGAATTAATAAAAAAAATAAGCAAAGGAAGGGCACCCAGCAGTACCATATCTCAAAGTATACAACAGAAGAGTAATCATCAAAACAATCTTGTACTTAATAAGAAACAGAGTGCTTGATCATATACATAAACAAGGTACACAATATAGAGTGGTAAATGACCATAGTAATTCTAGTGTTTGATTCAAGTTTTTCAGACAAGAAATCACTTTTTAACAAAAATTTTTGGGAAAACTGAAAGGCAGTCTGGCAGAAACTAGACATAGGCATCTCACATAATATACTAAGATAATTTCAAGATGGGTACATGATTTTGACATAAAGGGTGATATCATAAGTAAATTAGGGGAGCGTGAAATAGTTTACCTTTAAGATCTACAGATAAGAGCTCAAGAAATGAGCTTGGGGCATGTAGTGAAATTGAATGTTCCATATAGCAGAAATTCCTCTAATGTTATATAGCACTTGGTTAAGGAGTAAGTACTGTAGCTATTACTTAACAATATTTCTAGGAGGGAAGATATCATAAAGTGGCAACTATATAATATACATGGAATGTCCCAGGAAAACTACTTCCTGAAACAAAGTAGATCTGAAAATGTGTCAATAATAAAGGGACAAAGCAAGTGAAAGATATACAAAACAATGAGCAAAGATAGTGCTTAGCCAGGCATGCCATAAAATAACAAACACTGATGAAGGGAAAAAATAAGGATGAAGTCAACATAGACTGATCAGTGCCTTGCAAAGGAATTACCCTTGAAAACATGTTCTCAATCAATCAGAGGAATAACATCACTTCAGATTTTTCCCTACTAGATTCCTGGATCACTAGTTAGGTGTCTTAAATGTTCTCATTATAATAATACTTCTTTATAAATGGACAAGATATTGACCTTGTAAAATGGTAGGTTTAAAATGGTGAAATGTACAGTACTTTAGAGGAAAATAAAAACGTCCCATTCCTGGGAGTTGCAATGAAATGGGAGGCGGTACAATGGGCATAAGAAGAAAAGAAACAAAACCCTCAGATTGGATTTAAGGTGGGTGAGGAAATAAAAGGGTGATGTGCCAAGACAAGCACTGATAAAACTAACTCAACTTTAGAAGGCCCATGCTCTGAATCTGAGTTTCAGTTTACTTATTTTTCTCATGTGATATATTCCCACTGGATTGAAGATTGTAATGAGCATTTTAAGATTTGATTTTGTTTGAAACAACTTAATGGATATGAATCGTATGTGGGAATTTGGAAAGCTTTGAAATAACATGGTAAAAATGACACCTACAATGATATTTCTTGTTTATGTGAAGAAAATGCTGAAAATTATGTTGAGGCCAGAGTTGAATGCATCTTATTCCAAGAGTAAGAGTGGTTTATTGAGAGCAAAGCTCTGAAGTAATCTGCATAGTAATTATAATCATCATTTTCCTAACAGGAAAATTGATGTCTCTAGTCTTATCCGTGGCCACATGGTGAGTCAAGGGAGCTAGAAACCAAATTCAGTAGTCCTAACTCCCAAGCTAGTGTCATTATTTTACAATACTCCAATCTTCTACTCATGGGAGGTTAATCCAAAGCTCACAAACTAGGTCAGTGGGTGAAACGCTGCTCTGCTTTCTTTGTTTCAAACCACAAGTTGAAATGATGGGCATGGCCTTGGTAAATTGTACTTGCAATTATTTTCTTAATTATAACTGCAGGGTAGATTTGGCAGATGGGGTGCATAATATAGGAAGAGTTTTTTTTTTCTTCACATCAGGAATAGGGCAAATGAAGGTCCCCCACCTCTTCTACAAGGTGCTACTGGGAAAGTATCAGATAAATCTTCAAAAAACTTCCTTTGAAGCTTAAACAAAATTCCATCATTGCTTAAAGTTATGTTAAAATACAAGCTCTATCTACAGGACACCAAAGCAATGGGGCAATTTAGTTGGTCTAGTTAAAAAAAGACAACCAAAAAACAACAATAAACTCCTCCTGCCTATGCCACATAGGTGAAAAATTATTTTTAGTGGTTTTTTTACTATTTTTTTTTAGTTTGATTCTTTGCCATTTGCTCTGGATTGTGCATATACATTATACAACATGAGAGGAAACATGATATAGTGAAGAGAGCCATCCTCTGAGCCAGGAGGACCTGGTTTCAAGTTTCAATTCTGATATACATTACCTATATGACCTGAATGAGTCACTTAAACTTTGGGCTCCACGAAAACATCTAAGATTAAGTTGTAGAGAAAATGCTGGCCTGAGGGCAGGTAGGTAGCACAGTGTCTAGTGGAGTGCCAGGAGGCTGGTGGACCTAGGTTCAAATCTGCCCTAGACACTGTGATAATTAGATTAAGTCTACACTGCCCATCTTTAGATTTAATCACCAAAGGTGAGAACATCTCCAATTTTGGGAGGTTCGTAACCCATGTGTGCTAGAGTGGGTAATGAATCAGAATCAACTGACCGCTCCCTAGGCAGTCTTATGAGAAGAGTCTATTGTGATTGGACACGCAAATTAGGGAGGAGGCACAGGAAGTGACACATAAGTGACCCCTTTAAAAGGAGAAGGTCCTCAGTCAGCTGAAGGTCTTCTGGTGAAGAGGGCAGCTGGTGAAGGAGCTCTTGTGGTTAGTGGAAGAGTGCTGGCTGTATCCCTGAGACCTTGGTGAAACTGCTTTCAATATCTTCTTTAGAAGTCCATGTGGTGAGTTTTAAGACTGAATCTTCCTGAATTTCTCTTAAGGAACTTCGCTTTAATAGACTCTGTGAATGAAGCTTTGCTTCATTCATCTCCTGACCTCTGGTCCTCTGACTCTCGCTGAGGGTTAATTAGATCTACCTGGATTAATTAGAGGATCATAGTAATTTACCTACTGTGTTAGATTCTTATTTCCTTATTTCCTCTCTCTCTTCTCAATTATAAATAAACTTTCATAAAGTCAATTTTGATTTGAGATTATTCTTAATTGAGGATTGATAATTGTCCAATCCTCAAGCAACCATGTGTGACTCAGGTCAAGTTACTTACCCTCAATTGCCTAGCCTTTGTCACTCTTCTGTCTTGGAATTGATACTAAGACAGAAGGTATGGATTAAAAAAAAAAGATGATGGTAGCCTGCATTGGAAAAGTTTTCTCAATTGTGAAATTTCTTTAATAATGAAATAAATGGTTCATAGTCTAGATCCCTATGATATGGATTTATTTTTTTTTGTGTGTGTGTAAAAAGCAATGAGTTAAAAGCAAGGTCTCGAAAGAGGAGTATGGTGGCCAAGGGGAGAAGTTTTTTATTCACTCCTCCTAACTTGTCTACTTGTGAGTGTTTCTTCTTTTAGTGAAAATTAGTTTCTTATCCCATGAAATCCTTGACTGCAGCCTTCCAATTATCCTGCATCCTTCGTAAGCAAAAGAAAAATATTTTCCCCTACTTTATTATAAAATATAAAAATAAGTCATATCTTGGGATAAGATAAGACCTAAGTGAACTAAGAAATATAATTCCATGTTTCCACAATGAAAGAGATCCAAACCCTGAATTGATCAAATGAAAAGAGAAGTGGGGCCAGAAAGAAAAAGAATCAAAGCAAAAAGGGAGAAAAAATGAAAAGGAAGAAATCACCATAAAGGAAAAGGAGAAAATTAAAGAGGATGAGGAGACTATCAGAATCAAAACACACACACACACACACACACACACACACACACACACACACACTCACATATGCATGTATGCATACACAAAAAATAAAAAAAAATAACTTCTGAGAAAGATTCAAGAAAGCCAAGTGGGCTGGTGCGAAAGAATCTAAAAGTAGACTGTAAAAAAGATAGATTGTTTTTCTTCTAAAATATTTTCCCCGAGCTTATACTGGCTATCTCCATGGTAAGAAGGAGACAGAGAAAAATAGAGAAAATGAATATTTTGACATTTCCACAATTGTCCTTATCTTATAGAATTACTCCATTTCTTTGCTATCAAAGTCCATCATTGTATCTAACAAATTTGGACCCATAATAGGACACCCAAATGTTTACACCTCTCTTTGTACTCTTCCTGTTGGAACAGAATATTTTCTTATATGTCAGGAAGTATTTTTTTCCCCAAGACTGATTTTGTATCATTAAGTGCCCCCTAGTGACAAAGTTCAATTTCAAAGTTACTTTCATACTGAACAATGTCATCTAGTTCTAAGATTTTTCTTTCTTCTTTTCTATCACAAAGTCATTTACAGGAAGAAAATACTCATTATAAACACGATACTTTTAATTAGAGGGTTTAAAAAAAGGTATCAAGCCTATAATGACATCCTAGTAAGAAATGAAGATTTTGTTTTGTGGTGTAAGCTTATTCAGTTGGAAAATTCAATAGAATAATATTTCTTTTTCAGTTACAGTTTTAAAATAAGATTTTGAGGAATATAATGAAACATAATTTCTTCTTTGTCAAATGAGGAGAGGTGAATTATGGTATAATGAAAGGAAGGTTGTATTCATAGTCAAAAAAACCGAGTTTGAACCCTAACCTGAGGCTTATAGCCTGTGGGACTCTGAGTAAGTCACTCATCTTGTCTGATGATCAATTTCCTCATCTGAATAATGAAGGAATTAGACTATACTGTTCCTTCTAACCTGAAATCTATGGTCTTATAAAAATATATCAGGACCAGAACTCCTGATTCAATTCATTCTTATTAACCTTGACAAACAATAGAATCATTACATGAGGGAAAAGAAAGATCTTATCTTTGGGGTTCATGAAACTGGATTCTAGATTCTTGTTCTGTGTGAACTTGAGCAAGTAGTAAACTGATCTTAGCTCCTTTTTTATAGAATTTTCTTTGTCTATAAAATTAAGAGTTAGAGGAGGGCAGACTGGGCAACTGACAAGGAATAGGGTGCTGGATCTGGAGTCAGGAAGACTTCTCTAACTGGGTTCAAATCTAATGTTAGATACTTACTAGCTGTGTGACTCTGGGCAAGTCATTTAACTCTGTTTACTTTGGTTTTCTCATCTGTAAGACGAGTTTGAGAAGGAAATTGTAAACTGCTCTAGTACTTTGCTTGGAAAATTCCAAATCGGGTCACAAAGAATCAGACACAATTGAAAAACGACTGAAAAATGGACAGTGGACTAGATATTATCTAAGATTTCTTCTAGCACTAATATTTTATGATCCCACAATAATTTTAGTTTTTTTTAGTCTTATGGTTGCACTGTTAAAGAGTACTTCCAGGAAGGAAATTCCCTTTACCAATGCAGATCAATTATTGCTTGATGAATAAATCAGCAAGTTTTATTAAGTGCTTAAGTCCAAACTCTATACTAAGTATTGGAGATATAAAACCAGGAATGAAATAGTCTCTACACCTAATGAACTTATATCATATTATGGAAACAATACGTGAATATGAATGTATGAAAAATAAGTATAAGGAAACTGTGGATAGAGACATAACCAACAAGAGGAGAAATCCAAAAAGGACTCATGTAGCTGATAATGCTTGAGCTGAGTTTTGAAAGACAACTCTAATTTCCTCTATCTTTGTCCTTTTCCTCACTCAGTGGAGACCAATTCCAATTGGACAGGGTTCCTTGTGACTTCCTGTTCTTTTCTCTCTCCAGGACCAAACTTTTCTCTAAGAGAAAGGCTACGATCAATTATGTGGCAGCCAGGTGGCACAGTGGCTAGAGTGCCAGGCTGGATTCGAGAAGACTTATCTTTCTGAGTTTAGATCTGGCCTCAGACACTTACTAGCTGTGTGACCCTTGGCAGGTCCTTCAACTCTGTTTGCCTTAGTTTCCTCATCTGTCAAATGAATTGGGGAAAGAAATGGCAACTGGCTTCAGAATCATTGCCAAGAAAACCCCAGGTAGAGTTATGAAGAGTTGGACACTGAAAAAAGAGTTGGCCTGAAAAATGACTCGACAACTAATTTTCACATGACTGTATGAATCAGTGTGTTATCTCTTGAGGGATGTTTTCACTTAAGACCTCTCTATTATAGAACAAAAACCTTTTTTGGTTACATTTTAACATTGGAGCAAAATATATACATATAAAATGAGTTTGAGAAGGAAACGGTAAACTGCTCTAGTATCTTTGCTTGGAAAATTCCAAATCGGGTCACAAAGATTCAGGCACAATTGAAAAATGACTGAAAAATGTACATTGGACTAGATATTATCTAAGAAATTCTTCTAGCACTAATATTCTATGATCCTACAATAATTTTTGTTTTTTTAGTCATATGCATATATACACATACATATATATATATAGCTAAATTTTTCATCTTTATGTATGTCTATCCATTTATCTCTGTCTATCTATCTATCTATCTATCTATCTATCTATCTATCTATCTATCTATCTATCAGCTGCTTTGAATGTATAAGGATAAGGCAACTCTTATGATGTTATAAAAACACTTCAAAATCTTGTAGATTTAAGTTGCAGTAATGCAGTACATTGAACATTATTACTGTCCTTCCAGCTTTTCTTTTGGCATTATAAGAGGCAGCAGAACACCCTAGATAGGAAGGATACTGGTCTTGTGGTCAAGTGACATAGATTCTTAGCCCTCATACTTAATATTTGTGTGACCATAAAAAAAAAAGTTGCTTTTATTTCTCTGGAACTCAGGTTCTTCTGTAAAACAAAGATGGTGATATTTGGTCTACCAATGTCCTCAACTTATAGAAAAAGGTTTTATATTTCTTAAAGAATATATAGGCTTGTTGGAAATGCGTGTTGGCTATGGGGGGGTGAAGGGGAAAGTAAAAACATGAATCATGTAAAAAATAAATAAAAAATAAATTAAGACCAACAAATAAACAAACAAACAAATAAGCAAATAAATAAATAAATGCTACTTATCATTTTAAGGAAAGATCCTTTTTTATTTCTATGCTCTTGGTAGGAATGGGTGTTGTATTTTGTCAAGGGATTTTTCTGCATCCATTGAAATAATCATGTGTTTTCTGTTAATTGTGTTGCATTAGTTGTGGTTAATTATGCTGATGATTTTCCTAATATTATACTATCCTTGCATTCCTGGCATGGATCCCACCTGGTCATGGTGAATAAATAACCCTTGTGATATATTGCCATAGTCTCTTTGCTAGTATTTTATTTGAGATTTTTAAATAAATATTCAGTAAGAAAAAAGAATATATAGGCTTGGCATGGTGGCACATGCCTATAGTCCTTGATATTGGGGAGGCTGAGGCTGGTGGATCAAATGAGCTCTGAGAGGATATTGAGCTGAAGCCAATCAAGTTTTTGTACAGCCTGGCACCAATATGGTGAATCCTCTAGAGCAGTGATGGGCAAACTACGGCCCCGCTGGCCACATGCGGCCCTCTGAAATGTTCTTTCTGGCTGTGCAACTTTATTCCTAATGTGATGAATACAATGAGTAGGATACAATACAATGAAACTTCGAAAGAGTTGCCTTTAAACAGACTGACAGATGAGCATTTCCTTTCCTTTGGCCCCCTCTTTAAAAAGTTTGCCCATCACTGCTCTAGAGTAAAGGGCCACCAGATTGTCTAAGATGAGGAGAATGGGTCCAGGTTAGAAACAGCTATCCAAAACATTGGTGTCAATAAGCAGTGGGATCAGACCGGTGAGTGGCTTTTGCCTTTCTACTATGGGTGTGATAGGGACACACAATTTCAAAAAGTGAAATGAAATAAAATAGAGAACAAGCAAAAAAACTCTATATAAATAGATAAGCTGTTGTGATCACTATTATGATCCCATATGCACATTATCATGAAAATTTGTTGTGATGCAACACTGGTATCATTTTTATTAGTTTGTGAAATGTATATGTAGTGGTGTTTAATCTGATTTTCTATAACTTCCTATCAGAACATTGTTTTTACTTCTAAAATGACTAAGTAGGTACTTTAAGGAGATCAAGGAAATAGGAAAAGCAATCTGTGCTCAAAAATCTTTATAGCAGTGCTTTTTGTAGCAGCCAAAATTGGAAAGAAACTAAGGGTGTGTCCTCCCATCAATGAATTTAATGAAATATTATTGTGCCACATGAAATGATGAATTGGACAGTTTTAGAAGAAACTTTGAAGACCTGTATGAACTGATACAGTGTGAAATGAGCAGAACTAGGAAAATAATTTACATGAAATTATATAGAAATAAACCCCTCCTATAACTTTGAAAGCCTTTAGATCTGTGATCAATGTAATAAGTCCAGAAAACTGAAGATGAAAACCACTATTTACCTCTTGCCAGAGAGGTGATGGTCTTAAAATGCAAAGCCATGTATTTTAGGTCATGGACAATGTGGAATTTGGTTTTGCTGGACTATATTTTTGATGTGGGCTTTATTTTTCCACTTTTTTCTTCAGTGGATAAGTCAGGAGGAGGGATAGATAATAAAAGAGATAAAAAAATGAACAAATAATTTTTAAAAATGATTGGCTAGTTTGTTTATGTGGTTAGAGTACTACTATATTAGCAAGGTTCTTCCGAAATGAAACTGTTATGTTCTTATGTCTTATGGTCTGTATCTCTATGCCCAATCAACCATATTTCAAATCTATGCTGTTTCTCACAAGGAAGGCCAGAAGAATGAAGACAGAGAGATTATTGCAAATTCATCACTCCTGGAAAAAACAACTCTGGGTGGCAAATTCATTTATTTCTGTAGTGTCCATCCCCATAGGAGCCACATGAATTATGTGCAGAGTGCCACAATTCAACAGAGATTGTAAACATTTAATTTTTGTGTTGTCAGCTACCCAGAGCTTAAGCCATTTTAGTTTCAATTGTTATTGGAACCTTCAAAAATATGTAGAAAATTGGTGGGGGTGTCCTCATTTGTAAAAAGAGAAGATTGGATTGGACGGCCCCTGAGGTTCCTTACAAATCTGTATTTATAATTCCATCATTTTTTCAGGGCAAAGTTCATGTGGAATGAAAACATTAGGAGGAAATAGGGGAAATTATACAAGTAAATATGGTAATAAAACATGGCCACCTGGTTGCAATCTGTACAACTATTCATTCACTCACTTCTGTATTTGGGGGAAGTAATGAAATGAAAAATTAAATTAGCTTTTATAGAGTTATGACTTTCTTTAAAAGGCTACTTATCAAATATTTAAAAATCTCTAGTGAAATGAACTTTTGGAAGGCCATTTATACTTTTGAAAGTAGATATCACTCATCTCTCAACTCAACAAACATGACTTTTCATTTTCTTTTGCATTCTCTGGAGTTATACCAACTGGTCTCTAATGAAGAAAGCTCAGAAAATTCTACTCTTATAAGCTTATTCCAAATCGTGCAGTCATGTCATTGTCAATGTTGTATTTCAGATTTATTGTTTGGGGTATATTTTTTGCTTATGGTTGCCATTTCTGAAGCTCCTATTTTCTTTGCTAAAATAATATGAAAGGAAATTTTTTTTGTTAATCCGTTACAAAATCTCTCAAGGGTTATGAAATATTTGTTAGCTATTTCTAGGATCCTAGTATCACACAGAGTTCCCACTCTTACTTTCTCAGAATAGTTAGCACATTTAGGAGAGTCAGCATGGTAAAGGGGAAGGAGATATATGACCTGAAACTAGGATGGCCTGCATTCAATTCCCACCTCTGATCTTAGATACATTCTGGCTGTGTGATTCAGGGCAATCAAACTCAGTTCTTTATCTCCCAGTGCTCAATATGACTCTTTAAGTCTTTAAATTGCAGAATCATTCTAACCTTCATTGGTAGAGTTTTCTCATCTGGAATTTCCCTATACCAATTAATCACAAATCCAGGCTTATCTTCCCTTAGTATTCATGTAGCACTTTTGGGTACACAAAATACTTTATATATATTATTTCAATTGAGCTTTTAAATAATCCTATGAGTTGTATTCAAGAAGAGCCTTCTAAATGAATACAGTAGGAATGCAGTTACATGTTTTATAAGATGAATTATGACTATCAGTTCTTCCTTATTTTCAGAAATGTCAGACCTTAGACATTAACTAAGTCTAAAGTACAGGGTAATGGAAAGTGCAATGGGCTTGGAGTTGGGAAAATTCTGGATTCAAATCCTGTTTCTGATGCTTACAAGTTGTATAATTAAAGGATGATTTACTTTTTTGAGACTGAATTATCTAATTGTAAAGTAGAAATAATATTTGTAGCAACTACCTCACAGGTTTCTTGTGAGGATTAATTGAGTTAATGTAGGGAAAACACTTTGCAAACCTAAAAGTGATTTGCAAATGTTGGCTACTGATAATTTGGCTACCCTTCACCCCATGGGCTCTACTGATTGGCTAGGTCCTTCCAGAACCTTCATTTTAAGGAGGAAGTCCAAGACAACCATGTCTCTATTCATCTCCAGACTGTACTAAGGACACATTTAACAGGACTTTGTCTACCATGCCCTACGCTGGGTACCTTTATCATCTCTTGCTCGCTACTCCCCCCCCCCCCCCATAATCTCCCTTTTATGTGTTGCCTCCTTCTACTGGAATATAAGCTCCTTGAGGATAGGGTCTATCTTTCTTTCTCCTTGTTTTTATATTCCCAGCACTTTTGCTCTGTATCTGGCATGGAATAAGTGTTTAATAAATTTTGAGTGAGTCATCCCAAATTTAGCTAAAATATATATGTGTAAAAGCTTATACAATTCATGGTATACCTCATTTTGTCCTGCCAATAACATTCCTCAAAGTAGTATCTAGATTTCACATATTACTTATTTGGTTCTGTCATAACTGTGCTATATAGGCACTCCCTCAAAAGGTGAAGGTTGAAGCCCATTCATACCATCTCATCACTGTCTCTCTTATTATTTGTTTTTGCTTGTTTTTCAGTCACTTCTGACTTTTTGTGACCCCCATTAGGGATGTTCTTGGCAAGGATACTGGAATTGTTTGACATTTCCTTCTCCAGCTCATTTTACTGATGAGGAACTGAGGCAAACAGGGTGAGATGACTTTCCTAGTTAGTACCTATATGAGGCCAGATTCAAACTCAGGAAGACAAGTCTTCCTGACTCCAGGCCAGTATTTTATCCACTTTGCCACCTAGATGCCACTCTTGTCCATACCCTCTCATAAATTCTCTATGGGAGGTAAACTAAATGTGCTGGAGGCTTCTAGATCTTTAGGTCATTTTAATTTAGATATCTTAGATCATTTTTGCTCAGGTGTATGAATTAAACACCAAGGTTTCTTGCCAGGCTATTGCTGATTAAATTATTATTTTTGAAGGTCAAAATTAACTTCCTAGAGACTTTCAATTCTTTTAATCATTATTAACTGAACAGCTAAATTCTCATGTTCAGAGACAATTTAAAAATGACCTCATCCTCAGTAGTTTTGTGCCAAGTTCAGGACAATCAATGATGTCTATCACTTATCTTTTTGCCTGATAAAGGCTTATGACTACACTGATGAAGGTTCAGGGATGGATTCAGTATCTCTGATTATGTGTGGTTCAAAGATCTCTGATTTATCTGACTAATCTGTGTTAGTAGATTATTCCCACTAGTGAGAGAGCCGGCAATCACTCAACAGAAACTAATATTCAGAGTAAGAACTGCTCAAAAAACACAATAAGAAAAGAGGGTGATCTTTGAGCACAACTCTAGGTGGGGAGCCTCCCACTTTTATCTCATCTTTGATTTCTACCAGTCACTGAGAGTCATCTTCTGGAAATATATTCCTATTCATACCTACCTGTGTATACAACATGCAAGAGCAAACATATTAAAGGCATGACTATGAAAATGGGATAGGCCTCCTAACCAGGCTAGGGTGATGTTTTGTCAGCTCCACAAATTGGTATAGTGGTCTGACAGCTCATGAGACAGTTTATTGGCTTTTCCTTTTTGTATAGGAAAAGTTCCTTTTCTGATGTATGTTAAATTTCAAACTGTCATTTTCAGGGAGCAAAGTACCATCTGTTACTTCTGTTTCTAGATGTATACTTGGGAGTCTCTAGATACAGGAACTGGTTAAGAGGAATGAGAATGGAACATTATCTGATTTCCTTAAGGTTAGGTAATAAGGGGAGTATACATGATCTTATTTATGATGCCAGATGTTATGAAGCCATCTGGGTCCAGATGGACAATTATTTAGAAAGTTATTAGGGCAACAAAGAGGGGGGACAGCTGTTTTAGGGGTGAAAGAAAAAAGCAAGGAGTGGCTAATACTGATATGTTATATGCTAAGTGATAAGGGGCAAAATCTTCCTGGGGAATCTTTTTTCAGGAATTATCCGGGAAATGCCAGAAAAATGGGCTTGGGTTGTTTTTTTAAGTGAGGAATAAAAATATAACAGAGGTATATTTGTTTTTTTCCCCATTGTGATACTACAAATGAAATGTTATCTCAAAGAAAACAAAGAAAGAAAGAAAACAAAGAAAGAGAAAGAAAAAGAAAAAAGATGGAAAGCTTCAGTTTGGACCAAGGTTAACTATGTAATTGGAGATGGGCAACATATTTCATCATGAGTCCTTTAGAATTATGGCTGGTCATTGGGTTGATCAGAGTTACTAAGTTTTTCACAGCTGATTATCTTATTCTTGTTATATAAATTATTTTCCTGGTTCTGCTCACTTCACTTTGTATCAATTTATGCAGTTTTTTTATGTTTTTCTGAAACCACCCTCTTCTTTATTTCTTATAGCACAATAAAATTTCATCACATTTATAAAGCATCTGTCCAGCCATCCTCTAATTTATGGAGAACTCTTTAGTTTGCAGTTCTTTATCACTAGGAAAAAAAGTACATATAAAATTTTTGTATAAATGGGTTTTTCTCCTCTTTCTTTGGTCTCTTTGGGATATAGTTCTAGTAGTGGCATCATTGGGCATCTTTTTTATCTTTATTTTTTAAACTGAAATTTAATATTTCTTTCAATTATTTAAAAGCATTATTCCAAGAAGGCAATTTATAGGTTTCCTCAGACTATCAAAGGGGTCTGTGCCACACAAAGTTAATAATCCTCTACTAGAGTAAATTTCAAGCTTAGAGTGAGCAAGAAGGTAATCCAAGGACAGATCTTTAGAGGTTTCTTTGTTGATATGTAGAGAATGAGTTTTAGGAATTGGTTGGGGCAGGTTACATTGGTCTGGGTAGTCGATCATAAAGACTAGAGGCCTCGGGATGTATCTATTAACAATAAGGTACGAATGTCCCCAATGGGACAATATCAGGATTTTGGGAACTATGACAATGAAATCTTGGCAGATATAGGCATCTTATTAGTATACTACTGTTCTTCTCCTCCCTCTATACCTCCCAAGTAGTTTCCATATGGAATAGAGAACACCCAGGAGAAAGGAATATTTGGTGAGTGATTGACCTTGAAACCATGTATTAGTGGGTTTACCTTATGCATGTTCACACATATATACACACAAACTAAGCAACAGAATTAAACAAAATCTTGCTCATAAAATAAGTCATGATTGTTAAAAGTAATGTCAAAAATAAAGCATGTAAATTCAGCACATTAAATGACAGATTTCAGGAACTCTGCTACCATGCAATCATTCACACACTTATAAGAACATGTGTGCTTCATTAAAGTCAGTGAAGTGTACCCATTCATCTTGGCATTATTCATAATTGAAACATTTCAATTTTAGTTAACAGAAAAAAACTAATTTAAAAGTAAAACAAGGAAATTAGTTCTGTGTTTCTGGATTACAATCCCACAGTGACTTCAACTAGTTAGATTTAGCCTAAGGAGGTATTAAAAAATTTAATGTAGCCCACTTATATAGCAAACCTTTTAAAGGAGCATAGATCTGTTTAACAGGAGACTTTGCACCCAATGCAACTCAAATATAGTGTTGTAAAGGAATCCTCTCAAACTTCTCTGTTACTAAATGATTTATTTAGTCTCTTGAGACTTCACATTCAGATTACCCAAGTGGTCACCAGAAATATGGGATATGTGTATGTGAATAGTCTTCTTTTTTGTTTTATCAGATGGATATGTTTGCTAGGCAATGTTCTTTAAACACAAAAGAGGAGCAAGTGATAAGATCTATCATTGGCCTAACTTGTCTTATTTCTCTCAATTGTGCTCAATGACATTTAACCATCATCTTTTTCTTTTTTTTTAACCCTTGTACTTCGGTGTATTGTCTCATAGGTGGAAGATTGGTAAGGGTGGGCAATGGGGGTCAAGTGACTTGCCCAGGGTCACACAGCTGGGAAGTGGCTGAGGCCGGGTTTGAACCTAGGACCTCCTGTCTCTAGGCCTGACTCTCACTCCACTGAGCTACCCAGCTGCCCCCTAACCATCATCTTTTTTAACATTCTTATCATGGCTTTAATTTCTGTAGTAGTCACCCAGAAAAGTTTTTCATTGACTACTCTTTCCTTTCAATATTTCCTTGATTACCTTTTTCTTTTTCCTCTATGCCCTCACTTTGAATGTTTCCAAAGTCTCTGGTCCTAGTCCCTTGACTCTTGGTTTTATGTTTCCTCCTTTAAAAAACCATCCACTTTGAATCTCCCTCTATAATGTATATGATTGATTTTCTGTGTCTGGCCTCTTTACCTGTCTCCAACAGAATGTCTTGTATGCCCCAGAAATTGGACAGAAACAACATACATCTCTACACTTATCACCAGAGCCCTCTTTGCTATGTATCTTTGTCTTGACCACTGACACTATCTTTATCCAGACAATCCCAGAGGTTCATGGTACTGATATTTTTTTCTACTTTTCTGCACTTAGTACTATTGGCCAGTTTTGCCATTTCATCTTTTCCAACCATTTACATGAGATTTTGTTAATATCACTGTAGTCATTCATAACTCCAAGCCCACATTCTCTGCCATATTTGATAAATACTAGCATGAGAAAGAATTTTAGGGTTCAAATAACTCTTCTTCCAAGTGTAAAATGGTCCACAAATTTTTAAGCAAGTGGCCACTAGCACCATGTAGTAGACTGAATTTCATGCAATAAATAAAGACAACTTTTTCAAGAGAGGTTGAGAACTTGAGAGGAAGATGGAAGAGAGGGAGAGAGAGATAGTTATAGTCAGTCACCAGACAATTACTAAATATTTTCTATATCTCTACCATAGGTAGTGTACAAATAGCCCATATAAACCTTTGGAATGGCAATGTCTCTAAATTTGGGGATCTTGTGGGTTTTTTTGAGTTCCTTTTATTCTTTGCTCTTAGAGCACAGTGCCATCTCTGATGCAGGCACAGTTTGGAACATCCTGTGCTAATGCTTCTCATGTCTCAGAATTGTTACCAAAGTTCTTCAGAGAGACCTCGAGAGTGTCCTTTTGTTGCTTCTTCCATACTCCATGTGAGTTCTTGCTTTGTATGAGTTCTTTACAAAATAGTCTTTTATAAATGTATATTTGGCATTTGAACAACATGTCCAAGGCACTGGGGTTGCATTCTCTGCAATAGAGTCTGAAGAGTTGGCAATTTAGCTTGAGAAAGGACCTTAGTGTCCAGTACCTAATCTTCTCAGGTGGTCTTCAAAATACTCCTAAGACAATTCAAATGGAAGTGATTCAATTTCCTGGCATAGCACTGATAAAGAATTCAGGTTTCACAGGCATACAACAATGAAGTCAGCATAACAGCTCTGTATGGTAGGCAGCCTAATACTTCTCCCCTCCTACATTTTCCTTTGGTGTCTCCCAAACACTGAGCTAGCTCTGGAAATGCATACATCAACCTCATCATTTATGTGTACATCCCTGGAAAGCATGCTGCCAAGGTAAATGAACTTATCCACAGCATTTCAAGTTGTGACATTTATTATAACTGATGGTACAATATTTGGATAGTGTGTTGCTGATAGGTGGAGAACCTATTTTCTTAGGGTTAATTGTCAGGCTTAAATTAGCACAAGTGGCTGAGAAATGATCTGGGATATTCTGGCCTCAGAGGCTGCACTGAGTGCACAATCATCTGTGAACAAAAACGTGTAGCCTCTTCCATTCTCTCCTCTCCCCTTCTCTTCCCTCCCCTCCCCTCCTCTTCCTTGTTTTCTCTCCCCTCCCCTCCCCTGCCCTCCTTCCCCCTCCTCTTCCCTCCCCTCCTTCCCCCTCCTCTTCCCTCCTTTCCCTTCCCCTCCCTTCCTACTAAGTCACCTAGCTGCCCCTGGTTTGTAGTCTTTTCAAGTTAAATACTTTATTAGTGAGGTAGCTGACTTTTATGTCACTGAAAGCATCTGACAACATTGCTGAAGACATCATGGGAACAAACATACAGCCCTTTACTCCAATGGTGACTGAGAAAGCAAGATCATCATCCATTATCCAGAAGCCATGTAAACGAGTCTTCTTGGAAATGGCATGTAATACAGATGATCCAGGCAATCAAAATTTTCCATGATTTCCCACAAGCTGCCCCAAATGACAGTGTCAAAAACCTTGGTCATATTGAGAAATATTATGTATAGACCTCTGCTCTGCTCTGGGAATTTCTCTTGGAGTTGTTGGACATCCAACACGACAGTAACCATTTCTTGACCCTTTTTGAAGCCACATTTTCTCTTAGGCATAGATGACTATCTTTTAGCTGAGGGGTAAGCCCATTTAGGAGGACTCCTGCAAGAATCTTACCAGCAATGACTAAGAGAGAAGCCCCTCTGTGATTATCACAAGACAACCTATTTCATTTTCCTTTATAGAGATGGACAATGGAGGTATATTTGATCTCTTGGGGATAACATTCTTTTGCCACATAACACATCATGATTTAAGTCAGCTTTAGTATAGGCAGTGAACCCCATACCTTGTAAATCCCTGCTGTAATGGAATGAACACCAAACACTTTGCCACAGGAGAGGAGCCTAATGGCACTCATAACCTCTTGTTCAGTTGGAAGTTCCATTGTCTTTGTGACCCATTGGAACAAATTGTTCACATCTGCCTATTCCACTGAGGATGTCTTCACATGCTTGGAGTAAACATTGTCTAATGAACCAATGATTTGGGGACTGTTTTTACAGTTTCTTGGAGCCCCAAATGAGATAGAATAGAGGCAAAAGAGAGGAGGCTTTGATTTTTTATGTAAAGTAGGAGGCAAGGTTTTCAGCCAAAAGGTTGGTGTAGGGGCAGTGAGGTGGCTCAGTGGATAGAAAGCCAGACTTTGAGATGGGAGGTCCTGGGTTCAAATATGGCCTCAGACTCCTCTCTGTGTGAGTCTCAGCAAGTCACAACCTCCATTGCCTAGCCCTTACCATTCTTCTCCCTTAGAACCAATACATAATATTGATTCTAAGACAGAAGGCAAGGATTAAAAAAAAGATTGGTGTGAGGAAATCTTGAAGAGAGCTTGAGGAGAGATGAAAGCATTTGAAATAGCCTTTATGGAGAGTGGGATACTAAATCAATTAGGAGGGAGTAAAATAATTGCCTTGTTGTTTTGAGGACCCAGTTGAGATTAGATAACGTAAATTCCATTGAGAAACTGACTTAGCTTCCAGATTTTCTCCAGCACCATTTAACTCTTTGAGTAGGAGTGAGAAAAACATATGGCTGTATTAATCCAGGATTTAGGTTTGGCAAGGTGTGATGAGCAATAGGATAAGGGGGCAAAGGATTAGAGAACAGAGCACAGCATGGAGATGAATTGATGCATCAAGAATTTGATTTGGGAAAGGGAAGAAAGAGTGATAACATGGAAAAGAATGCAGGGGAGGAGGGAAGGGAGGTCACAGTGAGGATGAAAAACAGGGTATTGACAAGGAATAAGGAAAACATATATGATAAGAGATTATGATCAAGTAAAGGTATTTTGGAGCACATGGAAGTCAAATCCTTGTGGGTGACAGAAAAATCAGAGGTATGGCTGGCTCTATCTGTGTGGAGGAAAGCTGAAGTGGATAAGTAACAGGTAGCCTTTATATCATGGTTTAAGGTTTATAAAGCATTTTACAAATATTTCATTTTCTCATCATCATGTCCCTGGGAAATAGGTTTTATTATTATTTTTATTTTATAGATGAGATGCCTGAGGGAGACAAAACTTATACCACTTGCCCAAGGTGTCACAGGTAAATGAATGTCTAAGGTCAAATTTGAACTCAGTTCTTTCTGATTCCAGGACCAGCATTTCTATCCACTGTGTCACCTAACTGCATCATTGATATAAAGAAGATTGCATTATTATAAAGCTAAAGTACTTAAGGGAACATCTATATTTCTGTCAAAGTCCTCTCACATGAAGGCAGGAGTTCAGGGGGAAACAAAGTCTGTGAGCCAGACACTGAACTTATTGAAGAAGTAGGATAGTGTCCTTTGGGTCAACAGATAATGGCCATTATCACTTGGATAGAGTGGGGTAGAGTACTACTTCAAAGGAGCGTAGGTTATTGAGTGAGGGCAGTAGATAGATAGTCTGGAAATAGCAATGGAGAATAAGAATTCTGACTCCCAAATTCCACCAATAAGTAGTGGAAGAGAAGAAGGTACAGTCAGTCCTAGAAAGACTCTAGAACAGGACATCGTGTGTTATCAAGTTGAGGAAGATGTTAGTAAAAAAGTGGGCATCTGGGAATGGGAGACCTGTGTTCGT
The DNA here is from genome assembly GCF_016433145.1 of Gracilinanus agilis. Lineage (NCBI taxonomy): Eukaryota > Metazoa > Chordata > Mammalia > Didelphimorphia > Didelphidae > Gracilinanus > Gracilinanus agilis. The sequence goes on along the minus strand of NC_058130.1, from coordinate 536,496,258 downwards.
GTGTGTGTGTGTGTGTGTGTGTGTGTGTGTGTGTGTGTGTGTGTGTGTGTGAGAGAGAGAGAGAGAGAGAGAGAGAGAGAGAGAGAGAGAGAGAGACACTAAGAGAGGAAGAAACAGAAGCAGAGTGGGCTTTACAGAAGATAGATACTACATGCTACTCTGCCTGCCAGAAAAAAAAGTGCATATGTGTTTTCTCCCCTTCCACTGCTTCTCATCTTCTAAGATTACTCTCTCCACCCCCTAAAATATCCAGAGCCTGCTCTTCACCTTACCCTGAAGGTTGAAAGCAAAACTGCTGCATTATGCATGTGTTTCTATCTTTCTCCTTTAGTCAAACTATTCCTCATGCTTGGAACTTCCTGCTCTCTGTATTTTCTAAGCTGCCTACAGCTCTTGACTGCATGACTTCAAATAGAAAGGAGATAGGGGATTTACCTCTGAGAAAAAGAGTACTCCTAGGGGCAAAATTGGTGGATTACAGAATCTTAGAATCAGAATAGCCCTCACATGTCAACTAGCCCAACCTGTTCCTAACATGAGTGTTCTCTATAGTGCCAACAAGTGGTCATCTAGCTCTGAAGACCTCTCAGGATGGGCAATTCTTCCTTCTCTTGCTGAGCCAGTGCACAATGTTTTTGAAGAACTAGAATGGCTAATTTGTTTTTCCTTACTGAAGTAAAATATTTTTCCTTGTTACTTCTTTCCATCGCTCCTAATTGTACTCTGGGTCAAAGCAGAACACACCTAATCCCTCGTTTGTATGACAGTCCTTTACTCCTTTTTTCTAAGTTAACTAATCCCAGGTCCTTTAAGTAACCCTTATATGGTATAGCTTCCATTTCTCACATATTCCCCAGTACTTTTGAGAGAGATTCGCTCCACTTCATGAAGGTCTTTCCTAAAACATGACACCCAGTATGTAATGGAACAGAATTCTACTACTTCAGGATGGCCTGACCAGGGTAGAGTAGCCTACCACTGCCATTGTTCCAGACACTCTGCTTTTTTTTTTTTTAATCAAGCTCATGTTTACATTGGGCAGCCAGGTGGCACAATGGATAGAGTACCAGACCTGGACTCAGGAAGGCTCATCTCGCTAATTCCAAATCTGGCTTCAGACATTTACTAGCTGTGTGATTTCTTTATCTATAAAATGATCTGCAGAAATGGCAAATTACTCTAGTATCTTTGCCAAGAAAATCTCAAATGGGATCACAAATAGTTGGATACAACAGAAACAAATGAAAAACAAAAATGTTCCCATGAGATTTATTGGTTGCCATGTCACACTGTTGTTTCACATTCACCCTATAGGCTACCAGATCATCAAGATAATTTTCACACAAATTGTCTTACACTGTACTTGTGCAATTATTGTTTCAATCTGAAAGGCATAAATTTACATTAATCCTTAATAAATTTTTGTCTGACTTTATTTGACCTAATTTTCTAGGCTCTGACTTTGTCATCTCACATATTAGCCAATACTCTAGACATGGGGCCATTTTCAAACTAGATAAATATACCTATACTTTGCTTCAGGTCACTGATAAACATATCTGAGGACAGATCCCTCTTTCCAGAAAGATATTAGCCCAATAATTAGGGTTTTTTGGGGGAGAGTTAACTATTTTTAAATTCATCTGACTCTATTGGTATCAAGCTCATTTCATTCCATCTTGTTCATAAGGAAAGCAGGAGAAACTTCACTAAATATTTGACTGAAATCTAGTTTACTTATATATGTATCATTCCTTGATTGTCCAAAATAGCAATCCTGTTGAAGAAAAGGAAATATTGCTTTTATAATTCCTGTTCCTCTAGACTATCTTACTTTGACCCCTCCCATTTTCATTTTTCTGCCCCTGGATGCCATATTTGCCTTCTATGTTTTCTATATTACTTCACTTAACTAGTTGCCTAAATCTTAAATGGTACCATTTGAATTCTAGTGACTTCTTTTAGCCTTTCTCTTTTAAGGAAAATATACTTTTAACTTGATAATCACCTGATAAACCCCCTAGATCTCTAGGACTCTGTGCTTTATTGATATTTCAGCTCAGTTGCCTTGGTTGACTGCTTCTCAAGACCTTGCATGGCCTTAGAAATAGTAGTCGAAAGAACTTGTAATGATAAGTAAGAATACCTCGATATAAACCTTAGCTCTACCATTTACTACATGGCTGACCTCAGGAAAGTCATTTAACCATTCTGAGTCTAGTTCTAGGGAACTGGACTATGTTATCTCTAAGATTCTGTGATCTTATTACTTGTACAAGTAATATAATATGTTGACCCTACTCCTGGTTTCTAAAGGCACATAGCTCGCAGTCCTTGAAAATTCTACTTTAAAATGACTTGAAATCATCCTAGGCAATCTTCTCCAATTAACCTGGTGCCATAAATCCTCTAACTTGACAATCAAGATATATTTTTATGACTACATGCAAATGTAGTCAGGAAAAGGGAATATTCTAAATTTTTCTCTTTTTTAAAAAATGTCTGTTTTATTTTTTTTCCTTTTTTTTAAACCCTTAACTTCTGTGTTTTGGCTCCTAGGTGGAAGAGAGGTAAGGGTAAGCAATGGGGGTAAAGTGACTTGCCCAGGGTCACACAGCTGGGAAGTGTCTGAGGCTGGATTTGAACCTAGGACCTTCTGTCAAGTCTTTTATTTTGTATCAATCAATTTAGATAATAAATTGGGGGAGGGCATTATAAACTTGTTTTTTAAACCAGACACGACTGGTTGTAGTCCTTTGTACTTGAAGAGGACCAAAATAATGTCCCTGAGGTAATATGTTTTGACTTGTGCATTATTGGGTTTAAGTGAGGCAGTTGCACAAAATTATTAGCCTCACTCTCTTTCAGAATCTTTGAAGTCCAGTGTAAAGATAAAAGGCAACATGACTGGTGATGGTTCCAGATGCAGTGGATGACCTTAACTTCTTCAGTGTCTGACCAGGCTCTCAGCACTTCAGAGTGCCTGCTTCTATCATCTTCATGGCGATTTGGAATAAATTGTTCTCATCTGTCCCTTCCACCAGAGGAAGTCTTCACATGGTTGGGATAGACACCCCTCTTGGTTACCCTTAATCTTATTTAGCCCACCTACTGAAACAGCTTTACTAGGATCTGACTCCTGGGCAGGCATAGCTTCATGGAGCTACAGGTGAGAACTAGGTGACAGGTAGACATAAAAGGAGGAAAGTGGCCCTGAAAAGACCTTCGCATCAGCTAGTCTTACCTGAGCACCCTTTACACTCCATCAGACATGTTTATATTTATGTTGGACAGTGATGTGAATCTCAGATTGAATTGGGGGCTATAAAACTATTAATAAATATCCTTCTTGACTACATATTGATGTAGAAAATCATATATTAGCAGTATCTGTGTTCTAGTGTATTTTTATTTATTTTTATATTTTCCAATTATGATCCCCCTTCCAACCCTTAACTTCTATCTTAGAATCAATACTGTGTATGGGTTCCAAGGAAGAAGAGCAGTAAGTTAGGCAATGGGAGTTAAGTGACTTGCCAAGGGTCACACAGCTGAGAAGTGTCTGAGGCCAGATTTGGACCAGGGACTCTGGCCTCTAGGCATGGCTCTCAATCCATTGAGCCACCCAGCTGCTCTCCCAACCCATTTATATTTTAATCTGATTCTGGCTTCTTTGTTTTTGACACCTTAGGGAATGCCTGATGAGGAAACTATATCAGTGCAGACAATATCTGGCATAGAGAGTAGAGCACTTGACTTGGAGTCAAGAAGATTTGAGTTCAGATCCTGCCTTTAGACAATTATTAGTTCTAAAACTGAGAAAGTCATATAGACCCTTTGGGACTTCACTTATCTCATCTGTAATATGAAGGGATTGGATTAGCTGGCATCTAAGATCCTTTCTAGCTCTAAATCTATGATTTTGTTATCCTCTCCCAAACTCCTTTTAGGTAAAGATGTTAATGGGAGAAAAATTGGGCTGATAATATGAAAGAAAGTGTTTAGAATAAAAGCAAATTTAGTCTGGAATTAGGGTGGAGATGTTATCCATTTCTGTTATAAAAGGTAATAATTAGGAAAGCTTGATAATTCAGCATAATCCTCTTTCTGTCAAGAGGAGGCTAGGGAATAGGAACAACACAGTGTGGTCCCCAGGGAT
>NC_058130.1:536427380-536473222 GCF_016433145.1 Gracilinanus agilis | reverse complement strand
CAAATTCCCCAGGCATCATTCATTGTAAGGACCTTCACCTATAGGAGCTTCCTTCAACAAGAAGTTTGACCCTTCTCCAACCTTCACCTCCCCACCTTCAGTCTTTTCTCCTCTTTTCCTCATCCACTTCTTTATAGACTCTTTCTTTCTGTGACCAAAGAGTTTACCTTCCCTCATTACTAGCCCTTCATTTTGATGTAACCACATCACTCACTTTCTATTCCTCTGCTTATCTTTCTCCTTTCATATCTTCTACCATGTTGTAATGTAGTTTTATTTTTTATTTTTTTTAAACCCTTACCTTCTGTCTTAAAATCAACACTGTGTATTGGTTCTAAGGCAGAAGAGTGGTAAGGGCTAGGCAATGGGGGTCAAGTGACTTGCCCAGGGTCATACAGCTAGGAAGTGTCTGAGGCCAAATTTGAACCTAGAACCTCCTGTCTCTAGACCTGGCTCTCAATCCACGGAGTCACCCAGCTGCCCCCTGTAATGCAGTTTTATAAAAGAAGCATTAACATGTAGGCAGAACATTATCAGGTTTTGTCCATAATATCCCCTTTCTATCTCTTTACTGAACCTCTACCAGCTTTCTGTCTTCACCTTTGTCTCCTTATGGACATAGAAACTATTAGAAAGAATTCTTTTGTTGGTCCCTCTGTTGTCAATATGTAGCTATTATTATCTGCATTTATTCATTCCTTCTGTACCCTGTTGTTTGGAGTGTTTGAGAAGCAACTTATCCTTTTCTTTCTAGAAATCGTCCAAACTCTTCCTTATTATTGAATGTTCTTCTTTTTTACTATTGAGTTAAAGTCACATTTGCAGGATAGGTTACTGGGACTGCATCCTGAGCTCCAATTTTTGAATACATTATTCCATTCTCTGATCTATTTTTTCCTAGTGGGTGCAGTATAGTCTTTCATAATTCAACTATGTTTTCTTTGTATTTGAAGGACTTTATTGTGATGGCTTGTAAATTTTATTCCCAAGATTAATAAAATTTAATCAATATGTGTTTGAGTTTAAAGCTTTGTTCTCTCTCTCTCTCTCTCTCTCTCTCTCTCTCTCTCTCTCTCTCTCTCTCTCTCTCTCTCTTTCTCTCTCTCTCTAGCAATCTGTGAAATCTTTGAGTTGGGTTTTCATTTTTTTTATGTCAGAAGTTCTGGGTAATTCTCTTCTATTATTCCATCATTGTGGTATTAAGTTTTTTTTTTCTCCTATTGTGTTCTTCTGGGATAGGTTTTCTCTGTGCAATCTATCTGTGAGATCCATGTATTCTTCTTGCCTAGTAAGAATATTTCATTTTGATGTTTTTTTTCCTTTTCTTTTAGGGTTTCCTTCATCTCTATGTATTTTATTACTAATCTATCAATCTCTCTTTAATTTCTTTGGTGAATCTTATCATTTAAGATTCAAGTTTTTCTATTGTTTTCATTATTTTTGCCTGATAGGACACAAATTCTGCTCCCATAATTTTAATTAAAAAAGCATTTTCAGGAATAGCTTATTGTGGCTCATAAATTCCATAGGGTCATCTGTTTCATTAAGTGTTAGATCCTTAATTTTTTAGAGTATTTATTCATAGTTGCCTGAAGTAGTTTACTAGATCTGAAGATCCAATTTAATTCTGTTTTTACTTTTTTTTCTAACAATTTATTTTTTGTTCCCAGTCTTTGCAATGTCTTCCTCCTGAAATCTTTAATTTTAAGTTCCTTCCTTCTCCCTTTTCCTTATAACTCACATCCTGACTCTTCCCCCTCTCATTGTGGTTTCTTTACAGGTTGGATCTGAAGCATCTCAGCCTCTTCCCATACTGAGCAGCTTATGGTTCACTAACCTGGGTCTCTGACTCAACTGACTTTTTGGGTAGTCAGAATGGGTCCTAGCTGGATGCTGTGTTCTTTCCCTCAGACTTGGTGGAGTGCTGTACAGCTCCCTATATGCATGTTTTCCATCCTGGTGACTTGCCTCTACTCACAATTCCTTAGTTCTCTGACTCAGTACTAGCAGTTCAAAGTTTACTTTCCCTGGCCCTGACAGTTCAGAACTTTACAATGCTACTACATTTGGGTGGCAGCCACTGACAAACTTTTGTTTCTGAAGGGCTGTGTCTTAGCTGTATGTAATGGCCTGACAGCATCTGGTATCTCTATGGCACTGGAAAGTGGAGGGAGATGTGGTTTAGGACTGGGTTGTGATGTAAACCTATGTTATGTCCATGGGAATGCTAAAGAAGTAGAGGAGGGGTGCTGAGTGAACTCAGCATCAGTAATTATCAGTTCCTGGGTCTGAGGGTGGGATTTACTTTTTTTTTTGGATACTAGGTATCTTAAGCAATGGAAATAGCTGATGGTACTTTATCTTTGGGATTTCTTTTATTAAAAAAGTAAGAGAAATTGTGGGTATTAGAGAAAAATCTATTCCACCATTTTGTTGCTCATGTGACCTAGGAATGGATCCAGAAACATGTATATAGTCTAGTAAAATTTCATTAAACAAGATGACACTGTACAAATTAAAACACCAACACACTATTTTTTACTGAGTTGTGGATATTTCAGGACTTCACTGACAATGGTCACAGATTCACAAAATCTTAGAGTTGGAAGGGGCTTTAGAGGCCAATCTGTCCAATACTTTCCTGAATAAGAATCCCATCTACAATATATCTGATCATCCAGTCTTTGTTTAAAGACTTGTATTAAGGGAGAGCTTGCTACCTTTCAGGGCAGCACCTTCTACTTTTATTTAACTCAAATTGTTAAGAAATTTGTCCTCACATCAAAATTAATTTTTCCCTTTATAGCTTCCAGACATCACTCCTTGTTTTACTAGGATCAAATATAACAAGTCTATTTTGTATTCCCAAGAGATAGCTCTTCAAAATCTTGAAATCAGCTATGATGTCCCAGAAATGGTTTTTCTCTTTAATCAGTCAATAAATCAGACAATGAACATTAATAAAACCTTAAATTTTACCCAGGTCACATTTTTTTTCTGGTCCATGATATAGGTCCTGTTGATACAAAGGCAAAAATGAAATTATTTCCATCAGGGTTAAAATTACTACTTTCAATTAATTTTTATAAGGGGAAATCTCAAGTCCTTTACCATCCTAATTGCTTTTCTTTAGGCATTATCCATGTTATCAAGATCTCTCCTAAAGTGTGGTGTTCAGAATGTAATACAATACTTAACTGCTTTTAAATTTTTCTATACTGATTTCAGACATGGACCATGGCATCTGTAACTTGTTATTCTTCTTTGGGATTAAATGTTTTCCACAACTTAAATTTAGGATACCTGGCAGGGTTGTGAAATTGAAATAATAAACAATCATGAAAATAGCTCACATTTATGTAACACTTTGTGGTTTACAAAATACTGTATATACATTATCTCAATTTTATCCTCATGACAACCATCAGTGTTAAGTAGTGCATGCATTATTTATCACCACTTTAAGGATGGGGAAACTGGAGCCGAGAGAGGTGAAATTACTTATCCAAGGTTATATAGTGCCATAGCTAGGATTTCTATCCACATTAACTTAAAATGATAGAGACATGAATAAAATTGAAAGTAACTAGATACTGTACCATTTCATAAGGATTAAATACTCCTAATCCAATACTTGCTTGGTATATATGTCATTCAAAATTCCAAGTGGTCAAAACCCCACTTGCTTTCTTGTGAGTGAAATGAGATATAAAAAAAAAAACACTTTAGTTTTAGCTGCTTAAGGGCATGGGCATTGCTTCTTTTCCTTTGATGAATTGCATAGTGTCTGGTACAGTGCTTAGCCCATAATGGCCATTTAATAAATGTTGACTGACTGAGTTTGACACAGAAACCCATATTAAATGCTTTTCAATGCTATTAGATATTAGGTGTGAAACTTTAAAGAATGGTGTTCGAATTAGGTTTGAGATCTTCACTCAATTTGGAGAGAGCTACTTTCATTAATAAGGTTTTGAACACTGTATCCTGCATACATACATACCCTATAGTCAGCAGGTGCTTAATAAATGTTTGTTGAATTGAATAATTGAATTACACGTGATCATAATCTGTTCAGAACTCTGATGACTGTACTGATAATCTTCCCCCATTGGCCTGGTAATTTAGTACTACAGACAATCAAATGAGAAAGGATTCTTTCTCTCTTTTCACTTCACTCTTTGGATTCTGAATGATTTTTTTTTGTGAAAGGAAGCACATTCACCCACTGGAACTTCCAGTCAACTGCATAATAAGGGAGAAGCTGTATAGTGTGGCTTGGAAATAAATGTTTAAAAATCAACATTTTCATCTTGAAGTTTAGAAAGCATCATATAGCATAAATGAAGCACTAATCTCAGAAGCTCCAGCAACAGGAGTGCACAAATACTAACATTATATATTGATTATATCATACTGGGTTTTTTAGAGGAACTGAAAGCACTACTTCTCTTTCTCTTTCTCCATGATTTATCAGAAAATAGGTAAGACGACTATGAGATCCACAAAAAAAGATAAAAAAGAAAACACAAGGAAAAATCCAGAAAGGAAGGAAACTGAACCACAAAATAAGTTAGATGCTAAGGCTATCACCAAGCCCAGAAATACTCTTGTCACCAGATTAATATTCCTTGCCTTTGGATTAACCTTTGTGGAAATGGACAGAGGATGCCAGTATGACTATATATAACTTGAAACATTCCTCTTTTAATGAAAAGAGCATTTAAGAGGATCCTTTAGACAATCTAAATGTCATTTTTTGTTATTATTTTTCATTTAAAACCCTTACCTCCCTCCCTAGAATTAACACCATGTATTGGTTCTGAGGTAAAAGAGCAATAAGGGCTAGACAATGGGAGTTAAGTGACTTGCTCAGGATCACATAGCTAGCAAGTGTCTGAGCCCAGATTTGAACTAAGGACATCCTTTCTCTAGGCCTGGCTCTCAATCCACTGAGCTACTCAGCTGCCCCTGAACTTAAATGTTATTTAAGGAAATCTAAGCCAGGGATTTCCATCCTATGTAGGCAGGTTGTCCATCTTGTATCTACTAGCAACCCTTTTAGTACTGGTCACTCACCATTTTGGGCAAGCAGCAGAGGACTCAAGAAATTAAGGTTTGTTGAAAATAAATGTTTATTTACTGGTGTCTGAAAGGAGTTAGTGAAAGGGTTTGGCAAGCCCTCTTGAGGGTTGCTTTTATACCTTTGGTGTCCACCTTTCACCCAGCTCTCACCTTTGGTTCCAAGAAGTTATAGCATGTGTATCAGCCATGGGCTGTAAAACTCTCAGTAGATGGGCTAAACCAGGTTAAGGGTAGCCAACAGGCCTCAAACCAGTTAGTGAGTCAGAGGGATGTTTATCCTAAGCATTAGAAGACTTTCCCACATTGGCATGGGTGGATGAGAACAACTTCTTCCAATGACCATGAAGGCATCTGAAATAGCAACTGTGGAGTTCTTAGAGCTTAGTCAAACATCAAAGTTGTCAAAGTCATCCACTGTATCCCCAGGCTATTGCCAATCATCCTGACTTTTATTTTTCCACTGGGCTTGGATGGTTCTGGAAAAGAGAGTGAGGCTGAAGACCCCATGGTGTGACTAATTCTCTTAAAAAAAGAAAGATGAACAACAACATTGACTGACTGGTGAACATACAATTTCAACATCAACTTTAGGCAGTGGAATCTTCTTCCTGATCATAGAACCAAAGCGTAGCAAGAAAATAGGATATCTTCCCCAACATCTCTGTGTTCTAGAACTGGATGGCTTGGATCCTATGAGTTTTGCGGTGTGTGTGTGTGCGTATGTATGATAGAGAGAGTAAGACAAACAGAAAGACACATAAAGATATACTTAGAGACAAAGACAGACAGATCAGAGGGGAGAGAGAGAGAGAGAGAGAGAGAGAGAGAGAGAGAGAGAGAGAGAGAGAGAGNGAGAGAGAGAGAGAGAGAGAGAGAGAGAGAGAGAGAGAGAGAGAGAGAGAGAGAGAGTGTGTGTGTGTGTGTGTGTGTATGTGTGTGTGTGTGTTGGCTAGAAGCATCATAGTTATTCTGAGTTTTCCTAGAGGTACCAGAGTTCTGTAGGAGAATATCATCTTAATGAAGTTTTTTTTCCTTAGTACTCCTTATATTCATCTTCCTTCTGTAGTTAGCTTGGAGGGATGCTATTTTTTGCTTTTAAACAAAGATTGATGATCATTTCAGCCTTTATGTTAACCACAAAGACATAGAGCTCCACAATCTCACCGACTTTGAACTATGCTGTCTTCTCCTACTGTGCCTGGCAAGGATTCCATGAAGGGTGCTCTTAATACCCATTGGAGCTATGGTGTTCAACTCAAGCTGACAAACTGGCCTATTTTCTGTTATCAAAAGGCATTCCTTCATCATGTCTTTGCACAGCTTGTATCTCATACCCATAATGGTCTTCTGCTTTACCTCTTCATCTTATAGTTCCTAGCCACCATCATGACTCAGCCTAAATACTAATTCCTATGCTAGTATTTTCCTAATTTCTTGCAATTGTTGGTATTAGCCATGGTATTACTTTATATTCATTTCAAATATATTTTATATTTATATTTTCTGTGTACATAATGTCCCCTCCTCCCCAACAGTAGAGCATGAGCTCCTTGTGGGTACAGACTGATTGAATGACTCTCTTGCTTTTTCCATTTGTATTTCCAGGACTCAAAACCTGTTGTACATTTTAAAATTATATAATATTTGTGTTTAAATTCAAATATTTGTAGATTGAATTAAAAAGTGGATTCATCTGATCTTATTCTTTATTCTTACTCTTGTTCTTCCTTACATCCCATTCTGATACTCTAATCTGTTTAAATGTTGAAACACTCTAATATTTTATGTTATGAATCTAACTTTGGGTTTCCAAATGCAATGACAGTGAAACACAGGCTCTGGGAAGTTTTTTAAATGAATGAAAATGCGTTTATTATTTATGGTGTGCCAAACACTGTGCTGAGTCCTAGAGATATAAATAGGAAAACCAAGAGAATTGCTTCTTTTAGGGCCTCAAATTCTGTTTTGGAGGGATGTAACCCATAAATGGAAGTTCAACTTCAAGGTGTTTGGAAAAATCCAGGGGTCATTTGGTTATTTTAGCAATTCAGATGAAAGCACCTGGAGTATGGAGGGTATGAGAGGAGGGGAAGCTAGTAAGCTTGGTTATCATCCATCTCAAGGGAAGCAATTGAATTAGTGACTCCAATCTTGTACAAACTATATGAGTAGTCAAGTAGTCTATATATATATATATTCTGGGAAGCTTTTGGTGTTTGAGGAGGCTAGGGAAAATAGGAGGAGAAGGCTTCCACTAGTAATGATGGATTTCCAGTGATGGACTGAATGCCTGGCTAAGTTCAGAGATACTGATAACCAGAAGGTTGATCACTAGGTGATTAATTTTGTCATTCCAAGTACTAAGACTATCTTTGAAAGATTAAAATTATTGTGATCTGAATCTGGAGAGGAAGAACCTATAAGGAGAAAATGCATATATTTGAAAGTATTGAAGCAAAGTAAACTGAAAGTCTCATTTGAAATAATTATTTTAAAACATTTAAAAAATTGTGCACAGGAATCCTTGCCTTGCCTTGTTGATTTCTTAGTAAGTATTAGAGTATACTCATTCTCATTCCAATTTTTCCTCTGGAGCTAAATATTTTCCCTGCCAGAATTTAGGATTTCTGATAGAAAGATATGAAATTAAAAGGGATATGTTTAGAGCCATGTGAAAAAAGTTCCAAATCATCAATAATTAGAGAAATGTACATTTAGATAATTCTGAGTTTTGCCTCTTACCCAATCATGCTGAAAAATCCAGTTTTAAAAATGTGACAAATGTTTGTGGCTCTGTGAGGAATTAGTCACATTGAAGAAATGTTGGCAAAGCTGTGAATTGGTCCAAATAATCTTGGAAAACAATTTGGTTTTATGTCCCATAAAGTAACTAAATTGTTATGCTCTTTGACTCCAGCAATAACACTATTAAGCCCATACCCCAAAGAGGCAAAAAAAGAGAAAAAAGGTGCTATATAAATTATGTATATATGTGTGTGTATATATATATTTATTTATAACTTATTTTTTGTAGTGGCAATAAACTGAAAACTAAGAGCCATTTGGGAGGTGGCTGAAGCCCAAATTTTGGAATATGGATATAATGGAATGCTATAATAATGGTATAAGACATGAAGAAAGAAAGAGTTTTAGAGAAACTTTGGAAGATTCATGTGAACCAATACATGGTGAAATGAGCAGAAATAAGAGAATAATTTATAGTGTAAATAGTACTGTAAAAATAATTCTGTAAGACTTATGAATTCTGGTCAATGCAATGATCAATTATGTTTCCAGAGGATAGTATAAATGGAGGATAATTGCAGAGGTAGTTGGGGTGAGTGGGAAGGAAAGGCTTCTTCCAGTAGACAGGATTTAAGCTGAGTTGAGAATGAAGCCAGGAAACATAGGAGGTGTGATATACAGAAATGGTCAGTCATTTTCTGTAGGTACAAAATAGCAGTTTGCTACTTTGGAACTCAGAACCTGGCAAAGCAGCCATAGGCATGTGCCAAGTGACAGTTAAGAGCAGGGTATAAATTCAGGTCCACAAATCCCTTAGGGATCATTCTCTCTTCTCTTTGGATTAGGGAGGCAGGACAGACTGGGCCCTGGGAGGTGGGAAGTTTGATTAGGCAGGCAGGTAAGGTCAACCTTGATTGCTAGCCATATCAAACACCTTTATTGGCATAGCCAACAAACTTTATATTTAAGCAAGATTATACAGCTATCTTCAAGAAATACTACAGCATCTCACCCAGGGGCTTGTTAGCCTCTGGGCTCAGCAACAAACAGCAACAGAGTCAGGAAGAGACCCCCCAAGGGTCCTTAGGGAACAACTTAAATTAAAATATTTAATTAGTCTTATTACTTAGGCAAAATCATTCATGGTTTCCTTACCCACTCTCCTTCTCCTTTTACCTACCCCAGTTTATCAAATAAACTTTTTGATCCCAAAGCCTGTATTAATCTTTAAAAGGCAACATCCTGTCTTTAGTGACAGTATCAAGATTTGAGTAGTCAGATCCTAGTAACATCTCTAATTGGCTATAGCCATTTTCAAGCCAGTGGTAACCCTTCATTATAACCAATGGTTTCAATAACCAACATTCTACTTCCTGGTTACTTCCACCCAACTGACTGGTTTCTAAGGGTTATGGTTAGTAAGAGAATTCTCAGTCTTAAAGGAGGCTTAGCTCAGCTGGTGTGGGGAACAAATCTTAATCTCATATCTAGCTGTGCATAGGGCTTCTCCTTGAGCTAATATCACTACCCACCTTAGCCCCCTATTGCTCATAATAGAGGTGAGAAGGAATATCATTCTAGTCATTCTGAGAGTAATCTCTATGAAGGCACAAAGTTAGGAGAAGTGTCATGTATAAATAATAACAAGTGGGTCAGTGTTTCTGGGTCACAGAGTATGTGGAAGGAAGTAAAGTATAGGCTAGAAAGATAAGATGGAGCCATGTTGTGAAGGATTTTTTAAATGCCAAAGCTATTTAGTTGATCCTGGAAGATTATCTTAGTTTTTGATGTCTGCCACATTGTACTTACTGACTCACATTGAACTTACAGTTCACCAAAACTCCCAGATCTTTTAATAGACATTATTTGTGTAGCCATATCTATCAAAGCTTTTATTTCTTGAACTTAAGTGTAGGAATTTATATTTATCTCTATTATATTTCATTTTATTAGATTTGGCCTATGATTCTAACCATTTGTTCATTCATCCAAGGGAACATATGCATGAGTATATATCATATATATCATATACTAATGCAAGAATATATATAGATCTATTTCTAAATATATGTATATTTCTCAGTCTATCTATCTCCCTCTCCCCTCTCTACCCCTCACTTTTTCCTTCCTCTTCACCCCCCACTAAGCAGTAGGGAGTACAGAACCTTGGGACTTTCCACTCAGGACTTCCTTCCAAGTTCATATCCATCCATTTTATGATTATTTTTTAGGTCTGGTCATTTACTCATTTAAGAACCCTGAGGGCTGGTGGCCAATAATCATCTGGTTATGAAGACTGGGCCAAGAACTATAGTACCGACTCCATGAAAAGACACAAAAGAGAGAGCTTACTTGGGCTTGGTTAGGTGTGAAGTCATCCAAGCCTCACTACTTGCTCAGTACTAATTCCTCATTTTGAGGTTTCCTCTTCCTGTGAAGCTATTCTTAAGGTATTTCCTAAGTACTTTGCATTTTAACATTCTTAGTCTTAAACAACTTCTGAGCATCCCAGGAAGGATTTTATAGTTCTCACCTCCAAATACCCAACTGGAATTTTATCCTTTTCCATTAAATATTCATGCTTTGAAGCCTATCTTAAATCTGGTCCCCAAGATAGTTTCCCTGCCTTGGCATTCTCCAGCTCATTAACTTCAAGGAAGAAATTAGGAAGGCATTACAATCATTACATCTTCCTAAGGGTCCAAAACAATGCACAGGTTGAGAAGGTCATTGTTTCCAAAAAAGAAAGTCTGCAAAGCTTGTACATAGAGTACCCTCACAGTATTTTAAGATAACAGTTTTTTAACTTTTACCTAGAGAGGTCTTAGACATAATTATAATAATGATTATACTTCCTGCAAACTAACTATGCAACCTGAACTGTGAAACCCCCACTTACTTCTGAGGAAGTAAAGAAGGAGGAATTAACAATTCAGCTTATAGTTTACCTCTCATCCCTTATTTTCCCTCCCCTGAGCATGGAGATTATGGGAAAAAGTCAGTGCCATCAAAATAAAACATCTTTAAAAAGCAACACCCAGAAACAACACGTGTGCTCGTGTATGCATGAGAGGGGGTGGGGCAGATAGGCAGACAGACAGACAGAGAGAGAGAGAGAGAGAGAAAGAGAGAGAGAGAGAGAGAGAGAGAGAGAGAGAGAGAGAGTTGTGCCTGTGTGTGTTTTGGAGGGGGAAGTGGCCATGGATTACTCCTGCCAGCACAGTGAGGACACAAAGGTGACTGTGGAACCACAAGCACAGTTAACATTCAAAAGCACTTGTTGAATGCATCTTTTTAGAGGGAATCTACATTTCAGCTGAATCAGCTTCTTGTGCTGCCTCAGCTGCCCTGTGACATTAGAAATCTATTTCAGGCTCTGAGTAGAACAGTAGAACCTTGTTATAACTACCCTTCCCCTTCCCCAATTGCTCTGTGGGTTCTTAAACAGTGTATTCCATGTCTGATCATGTCTCTAAAATATAGTAAAAACCTGGTAAGACAGGATGAAAATGAAAGGCAGTGTGATGCCATAGTGATCTGTCAGGAAATTGGTCAGAAGATCTAGATTGTAATCTACGGTCAGTATAGGAATCATATGACTGGACAAATCATTTTTTGATGCTCTCTTCTCTCTAGGTTTTGGGCATATCACTCTCTCTTGATTCTTCTCCTACCTATATGATCTGCCTCAGTCTCCTTTATAGGATTATCTTGCCAAGAATGCCCTCTAATCATAGGTATCCTTTGTGGTTATGTCTGAGGCCCTCCTCTCTTGAGATGATTTCACTTGATGATCTCATTAGCTCCTGTGGATTTAATTGCCATCTTTACACTAATGATTCTCAAATCTCCCTATCTTCCCTCACATTCTTTGCTGACCTCCAATCTCCTATCTCCAACTGCTTCTCGGACCTCTAAAACTGGCTGTGCAGTAGACATTTTAAACTCTGTATGTGCAAAACAGAATTTATTATCTTTTCTCTTAAATCCTTTCCCCTTCCTACATTCCCTATTAATGTAAAAGGCAACAGCATCCTCCTAGTCCCTCAGTTTCACAATCCTGGAGTCATTCTTGATTCCTCACTCTCACTTCCCTTATGTAATTGGTTGTCAAAGCCTATCAATTATACCTTTGTAATATTTCTCAAAAATGTCCCTTCTCTTTTCTGACACTGCCACCATTCTGGTGCAGGCCTTCATTACTTCATGGCTGAGCTATTGCAATAGTTTTCTGCCTTGTTTTTCCATGCTCCATCTATTCTCCATTCAGTTACTAAAGTAATTTTCTTAAAGCACAGTTCTGATAATGTCATCTCCCTCCCCTACTCAATAAACTCCAGTGGCTTCAGGGATCAAATACAAAATCCTCTTCTTGGCATTCGAAGCCCTTCCCTACCTACATAACAGACTCCTTCATTTCTAGTCTTCTTACACTTTATTCCCTGGCATGAGAACTTCTGTCAAACATTTGAAGGGAAACCATATAGAATAGATATTAGATTATACTGCTTGACTTGACTTTAGGTGACAAGATTAGGAATAATTTCCAGAAACTGCAAATAGAAAAATTTGGCTTGCGATAAGAAAGATATTCCTAACAATTAGAGTGGTTCAGAAATGGATTAGAATTCATTAAGAAATAGTAAAGCCATTTATTATAGTGGAAAGAGATTTTTGGTTTGAATCCTACATCCATCACTTCCTAATTATGTCATTCAGCTTCTTTAAATATCAATTTCCCCACCTGTAAAATGGGTATAGTAGTCTCTAAACAAGGGATTTTAATTTTTCAATTTCATGAGTACATTTTAAAAATAATGTTTTGATGCTTAAATACATAATCAAAAGAAATGCCAAATTTCCACTAGAGGTTAGCAAAAATAAAGTTGTACATTTCTTTTCCCTATCCAAATCTATGTATCTCTTGAATTCCATGGACACTTTGGATTGATGGATCTCATGTCAAGAACATCTCTGCTAGTGCCTTTCTCTAAAGATGATTGGTAGGAAAAAAACCGAGATTATGTAAAGGTAAATACTATTATTGGATCCTCTGTCACCCCAAATTTTCAGGTAAAGACTTAATTGAATACTTGTTAGGGATGGAATGGTAGAGGGGATGCATTTTATAGATTCAAGGCTAAAATGCATAAATTCTTAGGTTCTTTCCAATATGGAAATTGTTAGTTTTATAGGTGATCATTTTTCATATTTCAGAGAAGACAAGATTCTCAAAGAATGGAAAAGATTATTCATGGCACTATCACCAAAATGGGGAAATAAATCAATGAATAAACATTGATTACACATATTCTGTGTGCCCAGTACTTTGTGAGGTACTAGTGATACAAGACATGACCTGGTGACTATATTTATACATTGGAAATTCACTCTCTTTCATGGTCTCACAGATGACAAATCCCCAGACTACAAATATAGACCTTAAAACATCACTGAGAACTCAAAGAGTAAAACTGTACTAGAATTAGGCAGCTCATTTTCATTAATGAAAATGTATCCTGGAATATTGTGGACATACCATTGAATGAAGAAATTTGTTAAGTCCTTAAAAAGGATTGTGCTAAGCACTGGGGATACAAATAGAAAAAGAAGGCTGTCCTTGCCCTAAAGGAGATCACATTCTCATGAAGGAGAAAATGCATATGGAAGGTTTGAGCTACAAGTCTGATGGGGAAAAAAATCCCCTGGCCCATAGGATGCATCAGCAAAGCAGAAGTTTCTATGCAGTCTAATCACTTGGTACTTCTTGCTATTCTCTTGTAACATGCCAAAACTAGGACACTAAGAGGAAGGAGTAGTTTAAAATGTAACAGGGTATACAGTCATGAGCACTTTTCTTTTTTTATATTTTTAATATACTTTTTATTTTTAAAATTTTCAAAAATCTATTTATTTAATTAAATTAGAATATTTTTCTATGGTTATATAAATCATGTTTTTTCTCCCTCTTCTTCCTTCCCCCTCCCAGAGCCAATGAACTGGGTTTTACATGTTTCATTGTTCAAAACCTGTTTTTCATATTGTTAATATTTGTAATAGTGATCATTTTGTCAACATACCCAATCATATACCCACTGAACCATGTGATCAGTCATATATTTTTCTTCTGGGTTTCTACTCCCACAGTTGGTTTTCTGGAAGTGAATAGTGTTCTTTCTCATAGGTCCCTTAGAATTGGCCTGAGTCATTGCATTACTGCTAGTAGAGAAATCCATTACGTTTAATAGTGCCACTGTGTATCAGTCTCTGTGTACAACATTCTTCTGGTTCTGCTGCTTATACTCTGCATCAATTCCTTGACGTCTTTCCAGTTCAAATGGAATTCCTCTAGTTCATTATTCCTTTGAGCACAGTAGTATTCCATCGCCAACAGATACCACAATTTGTTCAGCCATTCCCCAATCGATGGACATCCCCTCATTTTCCTCATTTTGCCACCACAAAGAGGGTGACTATAAATGCTTTTGTACAAGTATTTTTCCTTATTATCTCTTTGGGATTGTAATATAGGATTACTAACATTGCTATATTTACTTGGGGAAACCTGTCAGTTGCCCTGGTTGGAATGTTCATCATGGCATGAGCCACAGGGCAAGTGCCAACTGCCAGTTGGGCCAAGGGTATATAAAGCCCTGGAGACCTAGGGCTGGGTTTTGTTCTTTCCTGACTTCTCCCATCCCCTCTCACTTACTCCATACCCCCTTGGGACCTGGGTGGTAGGAGTGGGAACGTGGGTAGTTGTTAGGCTTAGAATAGGGTTAAACCAATTCTGCAGAAAAATTTATCAATACTATCAGCACTACTGGCAAACCTTTAGTCAAAGATTAACTTTATTTATTATCCAGAGACCACATCGCTCTGACCCAGGGCTCCCTGCCCTGGGTCAGCAGAAGAGCATCCAGACAAGACCTATTAGCAACCTTAGTCAGATAAATCTTTCACCCTTAGTTCTCAGTACTTCCTAACCCTCTTTCCACTGCCTTATCTCCTATACTCCTGTTATCAATGAACCCCTTAGCCTTAACTTGAGAACTTTGTGGTTTTGCCTACCATCTAAGGCCAAGCAGGGACAGCCAACAGGAAAGGTTCTGATCAGTTTCAGCAGGGATAAACTCCATTGCTGTAGGACAGGAAGTCCAGTATTCACCTCCTGTCAACCTACTACACACCAATAGGAGGCTACTTCCTCAACAGGAAAGGGGCTGGAGATTAGACATCTTAAAGGAGTCTGGTGTCTAGCAGTGAGAGTTTCACTTAGCACTCTGTTCACCTGGGTTGGATCCTTGTTACATTTATAATCAGTTTCAAGCTCAGCTCTGGTACAGCCCATACCATCCTCTCTACAGCTAGCACCTTCCTCCTTCCAGTGTTATTACTAGCATAAGGCCCTTTGTCCTACTCATTAAAGGATACAAACCCAGCAAGGGTATGACTGGATCAAAGGGCAGACAGCCTTTTAAAGCCCTTTGGGAATAGTTCCAAGTTGCCCTCCAGAAAGATGGGATCAATTCACAACTCCACCAGGAATGCATTGGTGTTTCAATTTTGCCACAACACCTCCAACATATACTCTCCTTTGCTGTCATATTGATCAACCTGCTAGGTGTGAGGTGGTTCCTCAGAGTTGCTTTGATTTCTCTAATTATGAGAGATTTAAAACACTTTTCATGTGTTTATGGATAGTTTTGGTTTATTTATCTGAAAACTGACTATTCATATCCCTTGTCCATTTATTAATTGGGGAATGGCTTGCTTTTTTTCTACAATTGATTTAGCTCCTTATAAATTTGAGAAATTAGACTTTTGTTAGAGGTTTTTTAAATATAGATTCCCCCCAATTTGTTGCTTCCCTTCTAATTTTGATTGCATTGGTTTTGTTTGTATAAAACCTTTGTCATTTAGTGTAATCAAAATTATTCATTTTTACATTTTGTAATATTTTCTTTCTCTTACATGGTCTTAAATCTTTCCTTTCCTATAGATCTGGCAGGTATATTATTCTATGTTCACCTAATTTACTTATAATTTCGTTCTTTATATTTAAGTCATTCACTCATTCTGAATTTATCTTGGTGTAGGGTGTAAGATTTTGATCTAAACCTAATCTTTCCCATACTGTTTTCCAATTTTCCCAGCAGTTTTTGTCAAACAGTGGGTTCTTGTCCCAAAAGCTGGGATCTTTGGGTTTATTGAATACTAATTTGCAGAGGTCATTTACCCTGTCTATTCCATTGTCTTCTGTCTCTTCTGTATCTTAGCCAGTGCCATATTGTTTTGATGATCATGGCTTTATAGAACAGTTTAAGATCTGAAACTGCTCGGCCCTCATCCTTCACATTTTTTTTCATTAGTTCCCTCAATATTCTTGATCTTTTGTTCTTCCTAATTAACTTTGTTAGAATTTGTTCTAATTCAATAAAAAAGTTTCTTGGTAGTTTGACAGGAATGGCACTGAATAAGTAAATTAATTTTGATAGGATTGTCATTTTTATTATATTAGCTTTGTCCTTCCCATGAGCAATTAATGTTTTTCCAGTTATTTATACCTAGCTTTAATTGTGTGGAAAGTGTTTTGTAGTTGTGTTCATATAGTACTTGTGTTTGTCTTGGCAAATAGAATCCTAAATATTTTATATTGTCAAGGGTGATTTTAAATGGAGTTTTTCTTTCTAACTCTTGCTGCTGAATTGTGTCAGAAATATATAGAAATGCTGATAATTTATGTAGGTTTATTTTGCATCCTGCAACTTTGCCGAAGTTCATTATTTCCATTAGCTTTTTAGTTGATTCTCTAGGATTTTTTAAGTAGATCATCATATCATCTGCAAAGACTCATAGTTTAGTCTTACTGCCTACTTTGATCCCTTAAATTTCTTTTTCTTCTCTAATTTCTACTGATAGTAGATCATCATATCATTTGCAAAGAGTGAGAGTTTATTCTGCTTACTGCCTACTTTGAGCCCTTCAATTTCTTTTTCTTCTCTAATTGCAACTGATAGTGTTTCTAGTATAATGGTAAATAATAGGGGTGAAAATCCGTGCTTTACTCCTGATCTTATAAGGAAAATTTCTAACTTATCTCCATTGCAGATGATGTTTGCTGATAGTTTTAAATATATACTGTTTATTATTTTTAGGAAAGGCCCATCTATTCCTATACTTTCTAGTGTTTTTCACAATGGGTGTTGCATTTTGTCAAAGGCTTTTTCTGGACCTATTGAGATAATCATGTGATTTCTTTTGGTTTGATTACTGATATGGTCAATTGTATGGATGGTTTTCCTAATATTAAACCATCCTTGCATTCCTGGTATAAATCCCACCTGATCATAGTGAATAATCCTTGTAATAACTTGTGGGAGTCTTTATGCTCGTGTTCTATGTTCTTTTTTTTAAACCCTTAACTTCTGTGTATTGACTCATAGGTGGAAGAGTGGTAAGGGTGGGCAATGGGGGTCAAGTGACTTGCCCAGGGTCACACAGCTGGGACGTGTCTGAGGCCAAATTTGAACCTAGGACCTTCCATCTCTAGGCCTGACTCTCAATCCACTGAGCTACCCAGCTGCCCCTCATATTCTATATTCTTTAAGGAGACTGGTCTGTAGTTTTCTTTCTCTGTTTTTTGTTTGCCTGGCTTTGATATCAGTATCATATTCTTGTCATAAAAGGAATTTTGTAAAACTCTTTCTTTGCTTATTTTGTCAAATAGTTTGTATAATATTAGGATTAGTTGTTCTTTAAATGTTTGATAGAATTCACTTATGAATCCATCTGGCTCTGGTGATTTTTTCTTAGGGAGTACCTGGAAGGCTTGTTCAATTCATTTTTCTGAGATGGGACGGTTTAAGTATCCCATTTCCTCTTTTGTTAATCTAGGCATTTTTTTGTAAACATTCACCCATTTCACATAGATTATCATTATTGGCATATAATTGGGCAAAATAGTTCTTAATAATTATCTCAATTTCCTCTTCATTAGAGATAAGAACACTCTTTTCATCTTTTATACATTGCAAATAAATAAAGGAATATACATTATTATATTTTTATATACAAATTAAAGAAAAAAATTACTGATTTCCTTGAAGAGAATGACAATGAAGAAATAACTTATCAAAATCTATGATAGCCAAAGAAGAACCCAGGAGAAATTTTATATCCATGAGTGCATATATCAACAAATCAGAAAGGGAATTTTTTCTTTGATTTGTTCTTTGACCTACCAGTTTTGAAGACTTAGATTCTTTAGTTTCCAATTAATTTAAAAATCTGTCTCTCCATAAACTCTTATTGATTAAGATTTTTATTGCATTATGGTCTAAAATTTTTGCATTTATTTTTTCTGCTTTTCTTCATTTGTTTGCAATGTTTTTCTGCCCTAGTACGTGGTCAATCTTTGTATATGTGCCATGTGCTGCTGAAAAGAAGGTAGTTTCCCTTTTATCTCTATTCATTCTTTCTCCAGATATCTATAAGCTCTAATTTTTCTAATATTTCATTCACTTCCTTTACTTCTTTCTTATTTATTTTTCAGTTTGACTTATCTAGTTCTGATAGCAGAAGTTTGAGGTCCCCTACTAGTATGGTTTTTATTAACTATTTCCTCCTTAAACTCCTTTAGAAATCTGAATGTTGAGTACTGATATTTCTTCCTTATTTATTGTACCTTTCATCAAGATGCAATTACCTTCCTTATCTCTTTTAATCAGATCTATTTTTGCTTTAGCTTAGTCTGAGAGCATAATTGCTACTTCTGCCTTCTTTGTCTCAGTTGCAGCCTGGTAAATTTTACTCTTCCCTCTTACTTTTACCCTTTGTATATGTACCTGCTTCAAGTGTGTTTCTTACACACAACATATGGTAGGATTCTTGTTTTTAATGCAATCTGCCTTCTGTTTCCTTTTGATGGGTGAGTTCATCCCACTCACATTCACAGTTATGATTCCTGTCTGTTTATTCCCGATCATTTTGACTTCCTCCTTTGATTCTGCCTTTTCTCTTATCCCTCTTACCCTCCTCTCCAATTTTTTGCTTTTAGTCAGTCTTCCCCCTTTCCCCTCCCTAATGTTATTCCCCTTCCCAACCCCTCCCCTCTCATTATTCCCTTCTTACTAAAGTACCTTTTAAATGACTCCCAATTTCTCTCTCCCTTGTATTGCTCTCCTTCCCACCAATTCATTTATTAACCTTCTACTTCTTTATAGGACATGATACAATTCTTTGCCCTAATGGATCTGATTGTTCTTCTTTCTCTGAGTCAATTCTGATGAGCATAAGATTTAAGTATTCCTTGTCACCAACCTCTTCCACCCTTCCATTGTATTGGTATTCCCCTCACCCCCGTGTGCTTCTTTTCCCATTTTTCTTAGTATTATCCTCTTTTTACTCTTACCTGAGTCTTGGAACAGTTGGTGAGGGAGGGACCCTGGGACTTTCCTTCTTTCTTTTCATTAAGCTGGAGAATTCAAGTCTCTGAGTACCTTTTAAGTAGAATTGAATAGGAGGGTCTCCTGGCTCTGTCCTGTTGTTGTATTTGCTTTTCTGTCCCCCTCAATGCTGTTTGTTTTTTATTTGTGTGGAAGGATTTTCATAGAGGAATTGCTTTTGCCTCCCCTGAACACTTTTAATAGCTAGAAGGAACCACTTAATTGTTTGGGCCATCTTTGGGAATATATAAGGAAACATCTAGGCTCCACAAGGACTCAACTCTTCCATGAACAAATATGAATACAGTCCCACAATAAACAGAGGTTCAGCCCCTTTTGGAGCATCTTGTAGGATGATACTGATCAGCAATACTTCGGATTTCAATAATTCCTTATAGAGGGACAAATAGAGTAGAGACACTGTCCTGCTTTACATTATGTTGTTAAGGTTTCATAAGGCAGGGAGATTTCAGACTACTTTTGTGTCAGCAGAACAGATCCCCCCACAGAAGAGTTATCCCAAAAGGCCATAGAAGAATTATCCCAAAAGGCCATAAACAAATGTGACAAAAACCCCACTTTGTTTCATATGAACTTAGGAACAATATTCTTAATAACATCAGCCATTTAAAAATATTGCCATGCTATCAATACTTCAAAGAATTAAAAGCTTTCAAAATACAGAGATTTAGCAGAAGAAATAAAAATTACAGAGGAAGAGAAAGAAGTGTATATGCTTCCCCTATTCTGTCTGCTCTTGTAATTGTACAGAAGATGCTTTTAGAAGATGAGTTTCATTCCAGTATTTTTATTCATTTGCTACAAATGTATTGTTAGACACCTATGCCACAGACTATAGTACATTTAAAATAAAATATGACTAGTGTAACAACTTTTCTCAGAACTATATTTTTCTGAACTCCATAGGAAAAATGTGAAAAGAATGATTTTTAAAATTATAATAGTAAACATTTAGTCTAGCTACATAACAATCCTGTTGCTATTCAGTCATTTCAATTGTGTGCAAGGCATTATAAGACACAATATGGGGTTTCCTTGACAAAGATACTGGAATCGTTTGTCATTTCCTTTTCCAATTGATTTTTATAGATGAGGAAACTGAGGCAAACAGGGTTAAATGACTTGCCCAGGGACACACAGGTGATAAATGACTAAGGCTAGGTTTGAACTCACAAAGATGTGTCCTCCTACTTACATGCCTGACACTCTACCCACTGCATCACCTAACTGCCCTATAAAGGTCTACTGAACATTAAATATTTTAAAAACAATATAAAAGTAGCTGA
The DNA here is from genome assembly GCF_016433145.1 of Gracilinanus agilis. Classification (NCBI taxonomy): domain Eukaryota; kingdom Metazoa; phylum Chordata; class Mammalia; order Didelphimorphia; family Didelphidae; genus Gracilinanus; species Gracilinanus agilis. The sequence goes on along the minus strand of NC_058130.1, from coordinate 536,452,638 downwards.
ACTCCATGAAATATTTCAGTGCGTCAGTCAATAGACTTTTGTTTAGTACTTAATGCCAAGCAATGTATTAAGCACTGGAAATACCAGGAAAGTTAAAGGACAGTTTCTTTTCTCAGGAAGCTCACAATCAAATGGGAGGGAAAACAGCATGTAAATAACTGTACAATCAAACTATCTATAGTATGCTAGGAACTAATCAATAGAGGAAAGCCCCTAGAATCAAGAGGAATCTGAAAGACTTCATGTAGAAGGGTGAATTTTAGCTGGACTTGAAAGAAGAATAGAGAAGTCATCAAATGGAAATGAGAAAGAAAAGCACTAAATGCATGGGGAATAGCCAGTGAAAATTCTCAGTGAGGAGATGGAGTGTCTTGGACCAGCAAGGTGGTCAGTGTCATTGGACCAAAGAATATAGACAGGAGTATAAAATATAAGAATATTGAAAAGGTAGGTAAACAAGTTATAGAGTGCTTTGGACACCAAATAAGGACTTTTACATTTGATACTAGAGAAAATTTGGAACTATTGAAGTTGGCTGGGTAGGGATATGTGTGTCATGGCTTGACCTATGCTTTAGGAAAATCACTTTAGCAGCTGAGTTAAGATGGACCTGAATGGGAAGAGACTTGGGGCAAGCAGATATATAATCTAAATCTATCATAGTTATATCATAATACTCCAGGCACAAATTCATGAGAACCAGGGTGATAGTAGCATTAGAGGAGAGAAGGGGGCATATGTGAAAGATGCCATTAAGGTAAAATTGATAGGCTTTGGCAAGAGATTAGATATAGGGATTGAGAAATACTGAGGGGTTGAAGATGACAAGTAGTTTGTGAGCCTGGGTTAAGTGGGAGAATGATGATTGCCTTTACACTAATAGGGACATTTGGAAGTAGAGAATTTTGGGGGAAAGATAATGAATTCAGTTTTAGATATATTGAATTTAAGATGTCCACGGGACAACCAGTTTGAGATGTCTTAAAAAGGCACTAATTAGAGGTCAATAGAGGTTGGAGAAGGAAAAGTAAATTTTAGAATTGTCAAAATAGAGATGATCATTAAATCCAGGGGAGATAATGAAATCCGCAAGTAAAGCAGTATAGAGGGAGTGTGTAATCAGAATTTTGCTCCCCAGAACTCTCCTATCCAGCATCCCATTTGTGTTATCACACTGAGTGCAAACACTATTTGTGTACGTAGGATAAAGTTCTAGTTGGCCCTGCCTCTCCTGCGCTCTGTGTCTCTTCCCTTAAGCACAGCTGCAGAAGCTGGCTTTGAGCCAGGCAGGAGAATATACTTATGTGGTCTTATTTTTGTTAGATATTTAGTTTTTATACTTCTATTTCTTTTTTATTCCTTCTACTTCAAGTGATTAACAAACTTTATAAAATTAATACTTGGAGTTACTGATATTGGTTTAAATCTTACATTTTTATGACACAAAGTCTGGAATTTAGGACCCTTACTCCTATCTTAAAAACAGATTAACCTTAAAAGTCTTTGTCACTCCTCTGCTGCTACGTCCCACCCACAATTTTCCAACTGCATACTTGCTTCTCCCTCTCTGATGGCTCCCACAGCTAATTCCCTGAGTCTTCCACAGAGAAGGTAAAGCATATATTTCCCTTATATTACTAACAGATGGCATTGGCCCCCTGCCTCCTGGTGCGGCTACACCCCTCCCCACCCCAACTTGGATCTCAAGCATGCAGTAGCCAGTAACTTAAGGAGTAGCACCATCTCTCTCTCTCTTTTTTTTAAACATTTATTAATATTCATTTTTAACCTGTTTACATGCTTTATGCCCCTACTCTCCCCTTCACACCCCGCTCTTCCCCCACCCATGGCCGATGCACATTTCCACTGGTTGTAGCATGTGAACTTGTTCAGGGCCTATTTCCATATTGTTGTTAGTTGCATTGGTGTGGTAGTTTCGAATCCACATCCCCAATTATGTCCACCTCAGCCCATGCATTCAAGCAATTGTTTATCTTCTATGGTTCCTCTCCTGCAGTTCTTCCTCTGAATGTAGGTAACGTTCTTTACCATAAATCCCTCAGAGCTGTCTTGTGTCATTGCATTGCTGCCAGTACAGAAGTCCATTACATTCGATTTTATCACAGTGTATCAGTCTCTGTGTACAATGTTCTTCTGGCTCTGCTCCTTTCACTCTGCATTAGTTCCTGGAGGTCTTTCCAGTTCACCTGGAACTCCTCCAGTTTATTATTCCTTTTAGCAAAATAGTATTCCATCACCCGCATATACCACAGTTTGTTCAGCCATTCCCCCATTGAAGGACATCCCCTCCCTTTCCAGTTTTTTGCCACCACAAAAAGCGCAGCTATAAATATTTTTGTACAAGTCTGTTTATCTATGATCTCTTTGGGGTAAAAACCCAACAATGGTATGGCTGGATCAAAGGGCAGGCATTCTTTTATAGCCCTTTGAGCATAGTTCAAATTGCCATCCAGAATGGTTGGATCAGTTCACAGCTCCACCAGCAATGCATTAATGTCCCAATTTTGCACATCCCCTCCAACATTCATTACTCTCCCCTTCTTTCATTTTAGCCAGTCTGCTAGGTGTGAGGTGATACCTCAGAGTTGTTTTGATTTGCATTTCTCTAATTATGAGAGATTTAGAACACTTTCTCGTGTGCTTATTGATACTTTTGATTTCTTTACCTGAGAATTGCCTATTCATGTCTCTTGCCCATTTTGCAATTGGGGAATGGCTTGATTTTTTATACAATTGATTTAACTCCTTGTATATTTGAGTAATTAGACCCCTGTCAGAGTTTTTTTGTTATAAAGATTTTTTCCCAATTTGTTGTTTCCCTTATGATTTTGACTACATTATTTTTGTTTGTACAAAAGCTTTTTAGCTTAATATAATCAAAACCATTTAATTTACATTTTGTAATTCTCTCTAACTCTTGCTTGGTTTTAAAATCTTTGCTTTCCCAGAGATCTGACAGTATTTTGTGTTCATTTAACTTATTTATACTTTCCCTCTTTATATTAAAGTCATTCAATCACTCTGAATTTATCTTGGTGTAGGGTGTCAGATGGTGATCTAAACCTAATCTCTCCCATATTGTTTTCCAAATTTCCCAGCAGTTTTTGTCAAATAGTGGATTCATTTCCCAAAAGTTGGGCTCTTTGGGTTTATCGTACACTGTCTTGCTGACATCATTAACCCCAAGTCTATTCCACTGATCCTCCCTTCTATCTCTTAGCCAGTACCATATGGTTTTGATGACTGCTGCTTTATAGTATAGTTTAATATCTGGTACTGCTAGGCCCCCTTCCTTCACATTTTTTTTCATTATTTCCCTTGATATTCTTGATCTTTTGTTATTCCAAATGAACTTTGTTATAGTTTTTCCTAATTCAGTAAAGAAGTTTTTGTAATTTGATAGGTATGGCACTAAATAGGTAAATTAATTTGGGTAGAATGTTCATTTTTATTTTGTTAGCTTGTCCTACCCATGAACAATTAATGGTTTTCCAATTGTTGAGATCCAGTTTTATTTTTTTGGAAAGTGTTTTGTAGTTGTTTTCATATAATTGCTGTGTTTGTTTTGGTAGATAGATTCCCAAGTATTTTATATTGTCTAGGGTGATTTTAAATGGTGTTTCTCTTTCTACCTCTTGCTGCTCTAATGTGTTGGAAATGTATAGAAATGCTGATGATTTACGTGCATTTATTTTGTATCCTGCAACTTTGTTAAAGTTATTGATTATTTCTACCAGCTTCTTAGTTGATTCTCTCCGATTTTTTAAGTAGATCATTATATCATCCGCAAAGAGTGATAGCTTAGTCTCCTCATTGCCTATTTTGATACCTTCAATTTCTTTTTCTTCTCTAATTGCTATTGCTAGTGTTTCTAGTACTATGTTGAATAATAGAGGTGATAATGGGCATCCTTGTTTCACTCCTGATCTTATTGGGAAGACTTCTAATTTATCCCCATTGCATATAATGCTTGTTGATGGTTTTAGGTATATACTATTTATTATTTTTAGGAAGGGTCCTTCTATTCCTATACTTTTCAATGTTTTCAATAGGAATGGATGCTGTATTTTGTCAAAGGCTTTTTCAGCATCTATTGAGATAATCATGTAATTTTTGTTTGTTAGACTGTTCATATGGTCAATTATGTGGATGGTTTTCCTAATGTTGAACCATCTTTGCATTCCTGGTATAAATCAGACCTGATCATGGTGGATGATCTTCTTAATTACTTGCTGGAGTCTCTTTGCTAATATTCTATTTAAGATTTTTGCATCTATGTTCATTAGGGAGATTGGTCTATAGTTTTCTTTTTGTGTTTTTGGTCTACCTGGCTTTGGAATCAGTACCATATTTGTGTCATAAAAGGAATTTAGTAGGACTCCTTCTTTGCTTATCATATCAAATAATTTGTTTAGTATGGGATTAGTTGCTCTTTGAATGTCTGATAGAATTCACTTGTGAATCCATCAGGTCCTGGTGATTTTTTCTTAGGGAGTTCTTTGATGGCTTGTTCAATTTCTATTTCTGATATGGGATTATTTAAGTATTCTATTTCTTCTGCTGTTAATCTAGGTAATTTATATTTTTGTAGATATTCATCCATCTCTCCTAAATTATTATATTTGTTGCCATATAATTGGGTGAAATAGTTTTTAATGATTGCCTTAATTTCCCCTTCATTAGAGGTGAGGTCTCCCTTTTCATCTTTAATACTGTCAATTTGGTTTTCTTCTTTCCTTTTTCTTATTAGATTGACTAGTACTTTGTCTATTTTATCTGTTTTTTTCAAAATACCAGCTTCTAGTCTTATTTATTAATTCAATAGTTCTTTTACTTTCAATTTTATTAATTTCTCCCTAAATTTTTAGTATTTCTAATTTAGTTTTCATCTGAGGGTTTTTAATTTGTTAGCTTTCTAATTTTTTGAGTTGCATACCCAATTCATTAATCTCTGCCCTCCTTAATTTGTTAATATGTGCATTCAAGGATATAAATTTCCCCCCCGAGTACTGCCTTGGCTGCATCCCACAGAGTTTGGTAGGATGTCTCATCACTGTCATTCTCTTCAATGAAATTGTTGATTGTTTCTATGATTTTTTCTTTGACAAATTTGTTTTGGAGAATCATATTGTTTAATTTCCAATTGGTTTTTGATTTGGCTGTCCAGGTGCCCTTACTAATTATTATTTTTATTGCATTATGATCTGAGAAGGTTACATTTATTATATCTGCTCTTTTGCATTTGTTTGCAATGATTCTATGTCCTATTACATGGTCAATCTTTGTGAATGTACCATGTGCAGCTGAAAAGAAGGTGTATTCCTTTTTGTCCCTATTTATTTTTCTCCACATATCAATTAAATCTAATTTTTCTAGGACTTCATTCACCTCTCTTACCTCTTTCTTATTTATTTTTTGGTTTGATTTATCTAGATCTGAAAGAGGAATATTTAGATCTCCCACTATTATGGTTTTATTATCTATTTCCTTCTTGAGCTCTGCCATTTTCTCCTTTATGAATTTGGATGCTATACCACTTGGTGCATACATATTGAGCAGTGTTATTTCCTCATTGTTTATACTGCCTTTAATCAGGATGTAATGACCTTCCCTGTCTTTTTAAATCATATCTATTTTTACTTTGGCTTTGTCAGAGATCATAATAACCACTCCTCCCTTCTTTTTTTTCATTTGACGCCCAAAAGATTTTGTTCAAGCCCTTAACCTTAAACTTGTGTGTGTCTACCTGCCTCATATGTGTTTCTTCTAGACAACATATGGTAGGATTTTGGTTTTTGATCCACTCTGCTATTTGCTTCAATTTTATGAGCGAGTTCATCCCATTCACATTCAGAGTTACAATTATCAGTTGTGCATTCACTGATGTTTTTGTGTCCTCCCCTAGACCCACCCCTTCTTCTTACACTATTTTCTTTTAAACCAATGGTTTGCTTTGAGCCAGTATCCCTTATCCCCTCACTTGAGTGACTTCCCTTTCTGCCCCCTCCCTTGTTATTCCCCTCTTTTTGTTTTTTAAAGGCCTAATGAATTCCCTCCCCCTTCTTCTCCCTTCCCTTTTTTGACCTCCCCACTCCCCTGCTCATTTAGTTTGTCCCTTCTGACTTTCTCAGTAGCATTAGATAAAGTTTTTTATCCGAATGGATAATATAGCTACTCTTCCCTCTCTGGGTTGATTACACTGAGAGTAAGGTTTGATTATTCCCTCTTAATGCTCTCTTCCTCTCCTTCTTATAATAGTATTTATCTCCTCCCCTTCCCATGTCCTCTTTGTGTGTAATAGAATATCCTATTTTTCTTATTTACTCAGATTTTTCTTGGTGTCCCCTATTATTCCCCCCCTCTTTCCCATCCCCATGTCATCTTAGACCATTTAGTATCCTATCCTTTCCCTATGAATTATTCTTCTGGTTGCTATAATAGTGAATATTATAATAGTGAATAGAGTTCACTACAGAGAATTATACATAGCATTTCTCTACATAGTAATACAGATAATTAGATCTTATTTAAGCCCTTAAAGAGTCAAATTTAAAAAATTATAAGTTTTCTTTCTTTTCCCTCTGTTTCTTATTTACCTTTTCATGTTTCTCTTGATTTTTGTGGTTGGGTATCAAACTTTCCATTTAGTCCTGGTCTCCTTTGTGCAAAATCTTGGAAATCTTCAATTTTGTTGAATGCCCATACTTTTCCCTGGAAGTATATAGTCAGTTTTGATGGGTAGTTGATCCATGGCTGAAGGCACATCTCTCTTGCCTTTCTGAATATCGTGTTCCAAGCCTTGCGGTCTTTTAGCGTGGAGGCTGCCAGATCCTGTGTGATCCTGATTGGTGCTCCTTTATATTTGAATTGTCTCTTTCTGGCTTCTTGTAAGAGTTTTTCTTTTACTTGAACGCTCTTGAATTTTGCTATCATATTCCTTGGTGTTGACTTTTCTGTGTCCAGTGTAGAGGGTGATCTATGGATCCTTTCAATGTCTATATTGCCCTCTTGTGGTAGAACTTTAGGGCAATTTTGCTGAATAATTTCTTTAAGTATGGAGTCCAAGTTTCTATTAATTTCTGCCTTTTTTGGAAGACCAATGATTCTCAAATTGTCTCTTCTCGACTGATTTTCTTGGTCTGTCACTTTCTCATTAAGATATTTAATGTTTCCTTCTATTTTATCAGTCTTTTGACTTTGTTTTATTTGCTCTTGTTGTCTTGAGAGATCATTGTGTTCTAATTTTTCAATTCTAGCCTTTAAGGACTGGTTTTTGGCTATAATCTTTTGGTTTTCGGCTATAATATTTTGGTTTTCCTTTTCTATCTGGTCATTTCTGGTGTTCAATTTGCTTATCAGTTCATTTGATTTCTGAGCCTCACTTTCCAATTGCAAAATTCTGCCTTTTAAGCTGTTATTTTCTTGCCAGATCTCTTCCATCTTCTTCAACATCTCATTTTTGAACTCTTCAATAGCTTGTGACCAGCTTTCATTTTTTTGGTAAGGTTTGGATATGGTTACTTGTTTGTCCTCCTCTGTTGTCTGGATTTTCTCTGTGTAAAAGTTGTCGAGTGTTCCAGAGTTTTTCTTGATAATCTTTTTCTTCTTCTGGAGTTCTCTGCTTGCCATTGTTAGCCACGCCCCTTTTCAGCTTTGTCTTCACACTCAGGGTCTGCCTGTGCTTTGTAAGCTCCTGGGGGCTCTGGTCTCCTTGTCTTCCGGGTCAGGCCTCCTGGTAGACCCCGGTCTGCCCCTCTGCCCAAGGCTCTTTCAGCAGTCTCAGGGGCTGCTTCTACAGCCACGCTCCTGTCTGCTCCGGGTCCTCACTCAAGGTCCAAGCCTGGGCTGGAGATCTTTATTCAAGCCTAGGGCACTGTCTTCACCCACACAGAAGCTAGGGTAGGTCCGTGTGCTGAAGATCTTTAATCTCACCTGGGGGATGCCTTCACCCGTGCAGACACTCAGGAAAGTCCGTGAGCACCCCCCAGCCACTTGGGGTCCCTTGTCTTGCAGCACACAGGTACAAGCCTTGGGGCTGCTAGTGATTAACTGTTTGTCCCAATCCTGTTTTCACTCTTGTGCGCTGGCCTTGGCATTGTGCAAGGTGTGTGGTGTGGGGGGAGAGGGAGGGGCTTCTTCCTCTCACGTTTTTAGTGAAAGCTGTTTCACCCCTTTATAGCATGGAGATGCCCCGATTCTGCGTACCTTCAATGCTGCGCCCTGTTGTGGGGTTCCTTCGTTCATCTGGGTTCGTTTTTATTTTCCCTTGAGGAGTCCTGTATGCTTCAGTTAGGAGAGATCAAGCAGCTGCTCCTTACTCTGCCGCCATCTTAACCAGAAGCTCCAGTAGCACCATCTCTTAAAGGTAGCTGCCACAGTTTTATTGGTAACTTAATCTGCTGGTTTAGTATTGGGATGCCCATTAACTATATGTCCATATGAATTTGAAGCATTGTTGCTAAGCCATAGAACACAGGCATTTTTGATTAAAGACTTATAATGTATAAGATAACATTGTTAGGTAATGAGAATATTACCTTAAAATGCTATAAAGTTCTAAATCCTGCAACCTTGCTTCCTGATTTACCAGTCTCAGAAAAACCATTGCACAGTTGTGAATCTTTAATGTCCATGGCTGAAAAGCCTCAAGATAATCTACTGGACACTCCTTTAGACAATTCAGACTTGGTTTTATTCACTGATGGTTCTTTTTTCATGAGGGATGGCATATGTTACACTGCAGCTTCTGTAGTTACAGAATTTGCTACTGTATGGTCAGCTTTTCTGCCCTCATATATAAGTGCTCAAGGTGTAGAACTTATAGCTGTAAAACATGCCTTTATACTTGTCAAAGATAAGAAGGCAACTATTTACACAGACTCTAGATATGCATTTGGAATATTGTGGGAAGCCAATAAGAGAATAGATAAAAATCCGAGACTCCTTTTTTGACCCCTTTTGTGATCCTTGTGATTTCTTTTTGAAAAGTATTATGGCCTTATTGAAAAGCTCTAAGCTCCTAGCAAACCTGAATTTAAAGGGTTAACACTGTTCCCCTTTGATCAGGAAAGCAGCTGCCTAACATAGCCAAGGCCAAAACCTTAGCTGGGGCAATTCGACCCTGGGAGGAATACTCCCCAGCTTGGCTTTCTGATAAGAATCCAGTCAAAATTCAGCCTTGGCCTTGGTCTGTTCTGAAGCCAATGAGACTTTTTGTGTTTTGATATGACATAATGTGTAACTTCTGTGCATCTGCAAAGTTTCAGGGGGGGGTTCTTTTGTGTGAAATGAGTCTTGAAACATATATAATAAACTCCATGCTCCTGGAGCCAGAACTGGAAGCATGAGCTGAGGAAAAGATCTTCCGTGTCCTTTACTTCCTTATCAACTAAACTGTCCTTTAAAGAGATCTTGACATTATGTGTCATACAGTGGGTATGCTATGGCTTCAAATGGGATTTTTAATCTCGGCTGGGAAATGTATCACAAAAGCAGAAATCATTAAAGAAGTTCTTTCTGCTCTCCATCTCCCTGAAGCCCTAGCCGTGATTCATTACTATGCTCATACAGGTGGAACTGACCTTGTCTCTAGAGGAAACCACCAGATAGTCATTGCAGCGAAACTCACTGCCTTAGAAGAACCTGAATTAATTTTAACATTGGCATCTAGTGATGACTTAAATTTATGCCTTTCTTATAATGAACTGGAAATGGGAAAATGGAAGCAAAAATTTAAGGCAAAACAGATAAATGGATTATGGGCTTATTTTTGCTTACTCAGAATTTTTTATACTATTTAATTTTGATTTTTTCTTTTCTTTTCTTTTTATTTAATGGTTTTGACTTCCTTTTAACAATTGACTCATGTACCTCATAACTCAGCCACATATCCCGAGGTGGTCTGGGTATTGGTCAACACCCTCCTAAGGAGGGATTGTATTATTTTCATATAATGCAAGGTTTAATATATTTTAGAGAAATTTTAGGATAATAAACTTGATAACTCCCTGAATTAAGAAAGTGAACTGTTTGGAGAAGGTGCTATGAAGATGCTTGCAGAAACCACACACTGCATCAAAAGATCCAGAATGAACTTGACCTTTGATCCATTGGGAATTGTCCTATAAAAAGAGAAGGAGCCCAACCATCTGGGACTCAGTCTGAATTGGGTGAAGGTTGGTTTTGGATAGACAATTCTTATCTCCTCAATTGAACAGGCTAGTGATCATTTGATATCTCATAGAGACTATAATATTATCTCGTGGTCTCAGTTAGCTCGTCCTACCCATGAGCAATCAATGGCTTTCCAATTGTTTAGATCCAGTTTTATTTGTTTGGAAAGTGTTTTGTAGTTGTTTTCATATAATTGCTGTGTTTATTTTGGTAGATAGATTCCTAAGTATTTTATATTGTCTAGGGTGATTTTAAATGGTGTTTCTCTTTCAACCTCTTGCTGCTGTGATGTGTTGGAGATATATAGAAATGCTGATGATTTATGTGCATTTATTTTGTTTCCTGCGATGTTGCTAAAGTTGTTGATTATTTCTACTGGCTTTTTAGTTAATTCTCTAGGATTTTTTAAGTAGACCATCATATCATCTGCAAAGAGTGATAGCTTAGTCTCCTCATTGCCTATTTTAATACCTTCAATTTCTTTTTCTTCTCTAATTGCTACTGCTAGTGTTTCTCGTACAATGTTAAATAATAGAGGTGATAATGGGCATCCTTGTTTCACTCCTGATCTTATTGGAAAGGTTTCTAATTTATCGCCATTCCATATGATGATTGTTGATGGTTTTAGATCTATACTGTTTATTATTTTTAGGAAAGGTCCTTCTATTCCTATACTTTCCAGTTTTTTCAATAGGAATGGGTGTTGTATTTTGTCAAAGGCTTTTTCAGGATCTATTGAGATAATCATGTGATTTTTGTTGGTTTGCTTGTTGAAATGGTCAATTATGTGGATGATTTTCCTAATGTTGGACCATCCTTGTATTCCTGATATGAATCCTACCTGATCATGATGGATAACCCTCTTTATCACTTGCTGGAGTCTTTTTACTAGTATTCTACTTAAGATTTTTGCATCTATGTCCATTAATCTGATCTCCCTGGCTTTGGAATCAGTACCATATTTGTGTCTTAAAAGGAGTTTGGTAAGACTCCTTCTTTGCTTATTACATCAAATAATTTGTATAGTATTGGGATTAATTGTTCTTTGAATGTTTGATAGAATTCCCTTGTGAATCCATCAGGCCCTGGCAATTTTTTCTTAGGGAATTCTTTGATGTCTTGTTCAATTTCTTTTTCTGATATGGGATTATTTAAGTATTCTATTTCTTCTGCTGTTAATCTACCCAATTTCTATTTTTGTAAATATTCATCCATATCACCTAGATTGCTATATTTATTGACATATAATTGGGCAAAATAGTTTTTAATGATTGCCTTAATTTCCTCTTTATTAGAGGTGAGGTCTCCCTTTTCATCTTTGATGCTGTTAATTTGGTTTTCTTCTTTCCTTTTTTTTAGATTTACCAGTTCTTTGTCTATTTTATCTGTTTTTTCAAAATACCAGCCTCTAGTCTTATTTATTAATTCAATAGTTCTTTTACTTTCAATTTTATTAATTTGTCCTTTGATTTTAGTGTTTCTAAATTAGTTTTCACCTGAAGATTTATAATATCTTCATTTTCTACTTTTTTAAGTTGCATGCCCAATTCATTAACCTCTGCCCTCCCTAATTTGTTAATATATGCACTCAGTGTTATAAATTTTCCCCTTAGAACTGTTTTGGCTGCATCCATAGGTTTGAGTAAGATGTCTCATCATTGTCATTGTCTTCAATGAAATTATTAATTGTTTCTCTGATTTGTCCTTTCACTAAATTATTTTGGATAATCATATAATTTAATTTCTAATTAGTTTTTGGTTTGCCTCTCCATGTATTCTTACTAATAACTATTTTTATTGCACTATGAACTGAAAAGGTTACATTTATCATTTCTGCTTTTTTCCATTTGTTTGCCATGTTTCTATGCCCTATTACATGGTCTCTTTGTGAATGTTTCATGTGCTGCTGAAAAGAAGGTGTATTCCTTTTTGTCCCTATTTATTTTTCTCCATATATCTATTAACTTTAATTTTTCTAGGGTTTCATTCACCTCTCTTATCTCTTTCTTGGTTTGATTTATCTAGATCTGAGAGGGGAAGGTTGAGGTCCCCCACTAGTATGGTTTTGCTATCTATTTCATCCTTGAGCTCTACTACCTTCTCCTTTAGAAATATGGAAACTATACTATTTGGTGCATACATATTAAGTGCTGATATTTCTTCATTGTTTATACTGCCTTTTATTAGGATGTAGTTAACTTCCCTATCTCTTTTAACCTTATCTATTTTTACTTTGGCTCTGTCAGAGATCATGATAGCAACCCCTGCCTTCCTTTTCTCATTTGAAGCCCAAAAGATTTTGCTTCATCCTCTCTTTTTCACTCTATGTATGTCTGTCCGTCTCATGTGTGTTTCTTGTAGACAACATATGGTAGGATTTTGGTTTCTAATCCTCTCTGCTATTTGCTTTCTTTTTATGGGCAAGTTCATCCCATTCACGTTCAGAGTTATAATTATCAGTTGTGTATTCGCCGACATTTAGGTATCCTCTCCTAGTTCTACCTCTTCCTCTTACACTATTTCCTTTTAAACCAGTGGTTTGTTTTATGCCAGTAACCCTTGTCCCCTCCCTTGATTTACTTCCCTTTCTCCCCCCTCCCTTCTTATTCCCCTCTTATTGTTCTTTAAAGCTATGCCGTGCCCCCTCCTCCCAAGCCCTCTCCTTCCCTAGTATTGCTTCCCTTCCCACCAGTCAGTTTGTTACCCTTCTATTTCTCTATAGGGCTTGAATCAATTCTCTGCCCTAATGGATCTGATTGTTCTTCCCTCTTTAAGTTGATTTCAATACACTTAAATATTGAATATTTCCTCTCTCTAACCTCTTTATCCTTACAGTATATTGTTATTTTTCCCTGTTGGTCCCACGCACTTCTTTATGGAATATGCATTTATTCCTTTTTGTTTGTTTGTTTTCCTATTTTTCTTATTATTACCTTCTCCCCCCCAGTTTTGTATATATTTATACATACATACATACATACATACATACATATACATATAATTGCTTGACATTTCATCCAATCCAGTTTGTCCCTGTTCCCTCTATGTAAACTTCTTCTAGTTACCCTGTTGGTAATAACAATGTTAATATTTGGCAATATCTTCTTTTCTTCTTGGGATACAAATTGATTGAACTTGTTGTGTCCCTTAAAGAAAATAATTTTTTTTCTCATCTCCGCATTCTCTTAATTACCTTATTTTGATTCTCTTGAGTTCTGGGTTTGGGCAGCAAACTCTCTGTTTAAGTCCAGTTTTTTCTTGATGAATGTTTGGAACTCCTTGATTTTATTGAGTGACCATACTTTTCCCTGCAATAACATAGTTAGTTTTGCTGGATAGTTGATTCTTGGTTGTAGACCAGATCTCTTGCTTTCCAGAATATTGTGTTCCATGCCTTCTGGTCCTTCAGTGTAGATGCAGCCAGATCCTGTGTTATCCTAACTGTGGTTCCCTGATATCTGAATGACTTCTTTTTAGCAGCTTGTAATATTTTTCCTTTGTCTGGTAGTTTTTTGAATTTGGCTATAATATTCCTGGAAGTTGTCAGTTGTGGATTAAATGTAGGAGGTGATCTGTGGATTCTTTCAATTTCTACCTTTCCCTCTTGTTCAAGAATTTCTGCGTAATTTTCTCTGATAATTTCTTGTAAGGTGCTATCTAAACCTTTTCTTTTATCACGATGTTCTGGTAAACCAATAATTCTTAAATTGTCTCTTCTAGCTCTGTTCTCCAGATCTTTGGTTGAATCAATGAGGTGTTTCATATTCTCCTCAAATTTGTTATTTTTTATTTTGTTTAATATATTCTTGCTGCCTTGTGAAATCATTTGCTTCTAGTTGTTGAATTTTGTTTTTTAAAGACTGAATTTCATCCCTGGCTTTTTGGTCATCCTTCTCCTTCTGATCTGATTTTCTTTGTAGATCATCTTTTGCCTTTTTGCTTCATTTTCAAGCTGGCCAATTCTGGCTTTGAAGACTTTATTTTCTTGTTTTAGTTAATGTATTTCCTTTTTCAAATTGCTTTCAGCCTCTCCTGATTGCTTTTTGAGTTCCTGAAGTTCTTGAGTTAATTGAATTTTAAGTTCTTGAGTTGATTGAATTTTGAGATCTCCCAAAGCCTGTGCCCAGTTCACTGGAACTATTTCCTCTTCTAATAGTTCTATTTTATTTGCTCTCTTTTCACTTCATTGAAAGAATCTGTCAATTGCCATTTCTTTTCTCTTTTTCTGTTGCTTACTCATATTTTTTCATTCCTTGTTCTGCTAGTTTCAGCAGATGTATTTAATGATCCTTGATGAAAGATCTTCCCTTACCTGGCAATGGAGGTTTGTAGTTACTTTCTCTGCCCTCTGTAGACTTCTTGTCTGTCCAATTGTTGGGATCAATCCTGTATTGAGGAGGGAAAAATGAACAAAAAACAACAACAACAAAAAAACAAAACCATGGGGGGACAAGAAGGAACATTTTCGCTGAATTGAGCTCTCCAGCAGTGTGGTCCCCCTGTGTTGTCTGCTGTGTTTGACCTGGTTTTCTTTCCTCTTGAAGCCCTGCTTTCTCTATCTCAGTATGAGGAAGCCAAGCTGCCTGAGAACTGGGGTTTGGCTCTCTCTAAGCCACCGTCTTCTGGGCGTTTTTGCTGTGTTTCTCTGGTTTTCTCCTCTAGTCACTTCTCCAGTGCCTGTGTTTAGCTCCCTGATTCTGGCACCAGCAAGGCCCTTTCTCTGGACCAGTGCGCCCACCCACCCCGAGATTTATGGGGCCCCTGGAGAACTCCGCACAGCATGTGGGGGAGGCATCCTGGGATTCCCCATCTATGCCCTCAGACCCAACAGTTCAAGATTTGAAGCTTTTTTCTTGGTGTACCTCTTTAGTTGTGCTGCAGTAGGGATCTCCCTGCTTTGTCTTGTTATTCAATTTGATCTTCTTTCTTCTCGAAGCACATTGTTTTCTATCTCTGTGTGTAAGGGTGTGGAGATTTTGAGATTCACTCCGTCTAAGCTTCCATCTTCCCAGAAAATCAGGTCTTACCAAAAATTTTAAATGTTGAATGAGGAGGTTGAACTTCTCTAAATCTAAATCTATAAGAATCTTTATAGTGGGCACTTCACAAATACTCATTAAATGATGATTGTATTAAACCAGCTTGATCTTGATGTCATCATGACTCTTTTTCAATAGTGTATAAGCTAAGTACACTAGATGGTGGAGTGGATAGAGGGCCTGGCCTAGAATCAGGAAGACTCATCTTTGTGAGTTCAAATCTGGTCTAAAACATTTATGACTACATGACTGGGCAAATTATTTACCCTTTTTGCCTCAATTTCCTCATTCCTGAGAATGAGCAGAAGGAGGAAATGGCAAATGACTCTAGTATCTATGCCAAGAAAACTACAAATGGAGTCATGGAGAATTGGACATGACGGAAAAAACACTTGAACAACAACAAAAAAGGGCAAAGTTGTTTTGTTTTCTTAACTCTAGTGTTTAGAACCTAAGATAGAATTCAGGATAGGGTATCACCAGATCTATGCTTTCAGTGATAGAGATTCCAGGACAAGTAAATTTCTTAATAATTGCAAATAATGTATTCTCAGCAATTGACAGTACTTTGAAAAGTCTTGCCTAGCACACTGAAAGGTTAAGAAATAGCCTATGATCAAATAGGCATTGTGTGCCAAAAGTCTTTTGGGCTGAATCTAGCTTTTATCCACTATGCCTTGTTACCTTGAATATAATAAGTTGCTTAAAAACAAAAACAAATTGTGTTGTTGATTTACATGCATCCTTTGATTTTGTTTTCCGTTTGTGTTGATGACACTTTATCTGAGTACTCAGTGCAGCACATTCCATCAAAAAAATAATTGGGGAATGATATTACCTATTTTTTTTCCCCACATATCTTGTTTCTCAGTATGAGTTTTCAAGATCATAGTCTCAATTCCCAGGAAATGACCATCTTCCAGGGCCTTACTGTTAGAGTCCTATTCCCCCCACTGTTTGAAGCTGTATGTTATAAGAGGTATTGAATTCTTTCAATCACTTTTGAATGTGATATTTGCTCTTACTACTATCATTGTTCCAAAATAAATTCTAGTGGTTGAAAAGAGAGATTCTTTTCCTTATAGTAATTCAGGGGTGCTTGAATTGCTTCTGAGCTTTTTCGGCCTCTTCTCTCTGAGTTATTCATGTGATATTTCGGTTGCCTCTTATCATTCACAATAAAATTCTCCTTGGGTTTGTGATTTTCAAACCTTCTGCCTTCTGTAAGCACTAGATGACATCATGACCTGAAGATTCTGAGAATTACAAACACACACACAAACACACACACACACACACACACACACACACCCCACACACACGAATGCACATACAGACAATTGTCCAGTTAACAGATAATTATTGAATATTTTCTATGTGCCTGTTACTGTAATAAGTGTTGGCAGTACGATGAAAGGTAAAAGACAGTCCTTGCTCTCATGGAGCTCACAGACCAGGGGGAGAGAAAACATGTTTATTACACATAATATATGTACAGGATAAATTGGAGATAAATAACAAAGGAAAGGCACTAGTATTAAAGTGGATCAGAAAAGATTTCTTGCAAGAAAGTAGGATTTTAAGTAATACATGCAAAAAGTCAAGGAAGCTAGGAGGCAGAGATAAGAGAAAGAATTCTAAGCATGAAGCAACAGAATTTATATTTTTAAAAAATTACTCTTGAATTTAATTTACTTAATTATGGAAAAGTATGCATTTAACTTATACAGTTAAAAGTGAAAAATCACTGTTGATAACTCATTCAGTTTGACTTACAAATTCTTATGGTTTATAGAGCCCTTTTTCTTGACAATTTAGTAAATATCCCTGACCTCCATTTCTTTTTAAAAAATCACTTTCCATCCTCTAAGATCAACATTTGTTAAAGTTTTCAATTATGTACTCTCCTCTTTTCATTTATTATATTTTGCATACCATCACCTTGAGAAAGGCTTCTATGCTGATATTTTAATGACAATTAAAGTTATTGACAATACTCATTTAAAATAAACAAGAAAGGAAGCAAGGTTGTATTTTTGAATGCAAGACACCATCTTATGAACAGCAAGAAGGATGAAATTGAGTAAGAAATTTTTTTTGACTAGCTTACATGCAATATTTTCAAAAATCTTTTCATATGTAATGAAGGACTGATAAATAAAGAGTAGCATCAAGAAAGGACTCCTTTTTTGAGGAGAAAAATTAATATTTGGGAACTATCAACTTTAGCCTATCCATTACTAGTGAGATATTGAGAGCTACTTCTTGCATATCCATATTTTATGCAAAGCATAATTTTTAGTATGTAAATAGCATCTAGACACTAAACACACAACAGCATTAAATGTTACCACTCTCCTGTGGGCTAACATTTAAAGACACTACAAATACTAAGAAAAATGAACCTCCTGAAGCCTAATAAATATTTACAATTGGAAAATCCTTTTATGAAGTCATGTAATACAAATTATCCCCAAAACTTATCCTTGCATATAGGTATATATGCCCAAATCTTATATCCTTGACTGTTATAATTTCATTGGCTGTAGAAAATGCCACATAAAAATGAAACACAATGTAGGTTTGTGGGAAGTGGAGAATTGGGTTTAGGATGGGTGCATCAGGTAGTATATCAAGTTATGAAGACAGTAGAAGTTTGCCCTCTTTGTGGACTGGAGAAGTAGATGATATGTCTAGACTTAAAAGAATATTTCTTGATTAGTGTGAATACTAAAACCTCTAAAGTTTGTTTTATTATTTCAAATTGGCACTGCATATTTCCATTGGGCTAGAACCAATGACCATATTTTATGTAGCTACAACTTCAAGTAGTACAAGTTCAAATATAAGTGACCACTTTAAGGGATTCATTATTCACATGAATCAGACCTTGCTGTACAAGACTTTCCGAGAACAAGAACTTTCAGACTTGCCTATTTGTAGCTCCAGTACCTAGAACATAGTTGTAAATGTGGGTTGATTATTGACAGATTGAGTGTTTCTCTTTGCTTTATAACTGAAAAAGTTTGGAGGAGGGGTTTTAGGATGAGGTTTATTTATATCAAGGCGTCTTTCTGTAACAAACCTTATATATTCCCTACAGAAGTGAAAACAAATGTATAGCTATTACAATTTTGTTTACTAAATGTCTACATATTAAGGTATCACATATATGTTCTGCAATTTATATCGAATGTTTTATATAAATATATATATTGATTAAGTTATACACTGGGTATATAGTGAAAATATAATGGTTCTGTTTTATATATATATATGTACATATATATATGCATATATAAATATATGCTGCTTCTTTCTCTGTTTTTGCTCTTCCTGGTTTAAGGATCAGCACCATATTTGTGTCATAAAAAGAATTTCATAGAATTCTTTCATCATTATTTTCCCAAATAGTTTTATATAGTATTGGAGTTAATTATTCTTTGAATATTTGGTAGAATTCACTTTTAAATCTATCTGGTTCTGGCGATTTTTTCTTAGGGAATTTATTGATGGTTTGTTCAATTTCTTTTTCTGAGATAGGGTTAACTATTCTATTTCCCCCTCTGTTAATTTGGACAATTTATATTTTTGATATAGATATATTACTTGATCTCCACCAAAGTCTTGTTCTCATCCCAATAATTATGGAGGTGATCCTGGGCTTTTAAAGACCATGAAGTAGAGTATAAGCTTTGGCAGGTCCTAATAAGTTTTAAAAAGCTCAAGTATGGGCTGAGTGATAGATTTAGTGTCTTTTACCTGCATATGTCACTACCTAAATTGAGAGACATCTTCAGATGGTTGGCTACCAGGTAATATTTAACTCTAGCAGCTCATTTACTATGGCATAAAAGGATCATAATCCATAATGACAGAGGAAAAACTCAAAGGATTGAAGTGTCAGAACATTAAACAAATGGTTTATGTTTAAATCACCATTTTGTTTGAGGTAATATTATATTTTTTTCCTCCAATTACATGTAGAATTTTTTTTAACATTGGTTTTTTTAAATTTTAAACCCTTAACTTCTGTGTATTGACTTATAGGTGGAAGAGTGGTAAGGGTGGGCAATAGGGGTCAAGTGACTTGCCCAAGGTCACACAGCTGGGAAGTGTCTGAGGCCGGTTTTGAACCTAGGACCTCCCATCTCTAGGCCTGGCTCTCAATCCACTGAGCTACCCAGCTGCCCCCTTGGTTTTTTTTATATTTTTAGTTCCAAGATTCTCTCTCTCTATCTTTTCTTCCCCTTCCATCTCTCTGAGACAACAATAAGCAATTTGAATGAGTTTATTCACAAATCACCCCTCTTTAAAATGATCAACAGCAATTTATTTTTATTTCCAGATTCCAAGATAACAATGAAACAAGCACTAAATATTGAACTATTCAAAAGGCCTAATTTGTTCTTTGCAAAAAATTTTTTTGTTTCCTTATATATGGTAATTTAGCAATGTAGCATGGTAGAGTAGAAAACATACTGAATTTGGAGCTAGAAAACTCAAATTTGATTATAGTTTCTACTTTAGTCTGAGTGACTTTAGGTGTTATATTCATAATCTGGGAAGTGATGGATACCACTTTGACTGACAGGGATGGCAGCTGGAAGACTCAGAATGTTCCCAGGTGCCGTGAGCCAGAGGCAAACGTCGGTTGGCCCCACGGTATATATACCCCTGACAGCCACTTTGAGGGAAGTCTCTCTGGAGGTCTCTGGACAGGAGTCTCTGGACTGGGAAATTTCTGAGTGGGTGGTTAAAGGGTGGAAGGGAGGTCTATGAAGAAAAGGGCAGGAATAACTCTGAAGCTATTTCCTGATAGACTGTGAGAGCTAGTGCATCAACAACACTGGCAGTGAGAAAGCTGAGAGATCATCAATACAGCTGCATCAATAGCTTCCCTATTCTCTGGCTTGGCTGCGGCCAGGTACTGGCCAGGGGTAATGGGAGTGAGCAACTCTCCAGCTTCCCCCTAATCAATAGCCTCCAGTCCTGATTGTCAACTAGTTTATAGATAATAGATCAATAGGGTCTCCGATCCCCAATCCTTGTCATTGTTATCCTTTCCCTGAGTATAGATAAAGAGTGTTCAACAACAAGTACCTTTCTGAGTGGTTTATATCATGGCCCTTGGGAAGGGAGTCAAATGCAGTCAGATCCTAAATGTCATCCAAGGCAAATCAATAGCCCAATACTAATCTATCCAACCCCAGGTTGGACCTAGAAAGGTTATCCATCTATCTACTCTCTCAAGGGTCCTTCTTGGGCAACTGTTAGAGAGAAAGGGATAAATTACAGCAGCAGTCAAGGGTGATCAGAGTTGGTGTTCCTCCATCATCTGCAGCTGAGAAGAGTACAGATAGATACATCAACGTCATTGTATGTTTATACATCTCCCTCAGACCCCTTTTATTTATAACATAGGTAAGTCATATTTTTCTCTCTTGGCTTCCATTTCTATATCTGGAAAATAATAAAATTGGATAAAATGCTCATTGAGGTCACCCCTAGCCTATGACACTATGATACACTTAAAAATATATTTGTGAAAAGCCATGGATGTCTTTCAGTCAATTCAGTCAAAATTCAGTCAATTTGCTTTATCAAGCAAAAGCTTCTTGTAGAAGATGAGATTTTATTTGAGACATAAAGGAAGCCAGGGAAGCCAGGAGGCAGATATGCAGAGGAAGAGTCTGTAAAAACACTCAGAATCAAGAGATGGAATGTTTTGTTTGTGAAATAGAAAGGAGATCATAAAAGAATATGGGTGGTAAGGGGTAAGAAGACTGGAAAGGTGGGAGAAGGGGTTTTGATATTGAAGGATTTTAAATGCCAAATGGGAGATTTGAAATTGATTTTGGAGGTGATATGGCATCATTGGAGTTTACTGAGTGCTATGTGTGTGCATGAGCACGAGCAGTGTGTGTGTGTGTGTGTGTGTGTGTGTGTGTGTGTGTGTGTGTGTGTTTGATGTAGCTGGATCAGAATTTTAGGAAAATCAGTTTAGTGGTTAAATGGAGTATGAACTGGAGTAGGGAGTGACTTGTGGCAGGTTTATCTACTACAAAGAAGCCTATTGCAATAGTCCAGGTATGAGGAGGGGAGGTCATGCACCAAGGTATTGGCAGGACAGAAAGGGGGTATAGTTTGTAGAACTGAAACTTTCAGATCTTGGCAGCAGATTGGATTTGGGAAGTGAGTGATAGTGAAAAGTTGAGTATGACAGTTAAGTAAATGGGAGGATGCTAGTGCCCTCAGCAATATTAGGGACACACACTCAGACATACACACTCACACACACATATATACACACAACTGAGAGGTCTTTATAAATGTAAGAAGGCTGTTAAATAGCAAGCTTGTACCCCTGAGGTGGTAATAATTTTATAAAAAGTTAAGCATT
Organism: Gracilinanus agilis; assembly: GCF_016433145.1. Taxonomy (NCBI): domain Eukaryota; kingdom Metazoa; phylum Chordata; class Mammalia; order Didelphimorphia; family Didelphidae; genus Gracilinanus; species Gracilinanus agilis. The sequence continues at coordinate 536,431,002 of NC_058130.1, read as the reverse complement.
TCATCTGGCTGTATCCACTTCTGGCCAAAGATGCTTCTCACATAAACTTAATCTAGAGATAATGAAATCTGTGAAAGCTAGCCCTCTTTTAGCTTTTAAGTTTATTTTCATTCTCTCAAGGACTTTGATTACTGTAACTTTCAGAGTACTTTTAGCTGGCAAAATATTGCTTGCTAGCATGGATGCTATGCAGTGCATATATCCTGAATGTTGACTTGTTGGCCTGACTTGTTATTCAAAGACCAGTAAACGAATAAGACTACATAATTATAATAGGAAGAATTACACAGAGACCTACAGAATTTTTAAAGTAAAATTGAATTGAATTGAAAAGACTTAGCAAATCTAACTTTAATGATGTCTAGTGATGGTATTAGAAAAGAATTAATTGGCTCTGTCCTAGTCTTTCTCTTTTCTCCTATGTGGTTAAGAATTGATGAATATTGGAGGCAGTGAGGAGGCTCAGTGGACTGAGATCCAGGCCTAGAGATAGGAAGTCCTGAGTTCAAATTTGACCTCAGACACTTCCTAGTTGTGTGATCCTGGGCAAGTCACATAACCCTCATTGCTTAGCCTTTACTATTTTTCTCCCTTGGGACCAATATACAGTATTGATTCCAAGACAGAAAGTAAGGCTTTAAAAATTTAAAGAAATGATGAATATTGAAGGAAGGAAAAATAATTTTTATTTTTATTATTTTTTTAAATTTATTTTTTAGAAACATTTTCCATGGTTCCATGATTCATATTCTTACTCCTCTCCACCTCCCCTGTAGCTAATATGCATGTCCACTGGGTTTTACATATGTCATTGATGACCTATTTCCATATTATTATTTTTTTTAAACCCTTGTACTTCGGTGTATTGTCTCATAAGTGGAAGAGTGGTAAGGGTGGGCAATGGGGGTCAAGTGACTTGCCCAGGGTCACACTGCTGGGAAGTGTCTGAGGCCGGCTTTGAACATAGGACCTCCTGTCTCTAGGCCTGACTCTCACTCCACTGAGCTACCCAGCTGCCCCCTATTTCCATATTATTGACAGTTGCACTGGCGAGTTTGTTTGGAGTCTACAATCCCGATCATGTTTGCATCAACCCATGTGTTCAAGCAGTTGTTTTTCTTCTGTGTTTCCACTCCTGTAGTTCTTCCTCTGGATGTGGGTAGTGTTCTTTTCCATAAGTACCTCAGAATTGTCCTGGGTCATTGCACTGCTGCTAGTACAGAAGTCCATTACTTTCGACTACACCACAGTGTATCCACCTCTGTGTACAATGTTCTCCTGGCTCTGCTCCTTTCGCTCTGCATCAATTCCTGGAGGTCATTCCAGTTCACATGGAATTCCTCCAGTTTATTATTACTTTGAGCACAATAGTATTCCATCATCAGAAAAATTATTTTTAAACATTGATGAAAGCAAAGTTTCCTTTTCTTTTTTTCCTTGAAAAATTCAAGAAAACTTTTTATAAAGTTCTAAGATTTAATGAACATATTACTACCCCCACAAAAAAATCCACTATAGTTAGCTTTTTGTTATAGTATCCAATGATTTCATTTGGCTTATCATTGATACTGGCTTTTGAACATTATTGATGCATAAAGTTATCTTTATAAATACTATATTTAGGGGCAGCTGGGTAGCTCAGTGGATTGAGAGTCAGGCCTAGAGACGGGAGGTCCTAGGTTCAAATCAGGCCTCAGACACTTCCCAGCTGTGTGACCCTGGGCAAGTCACTTGATCCCCATTGCCCACCCTTACCACTCTTTCACAATACACAGAAGTTAAGGGTTAAAAATAAATAAATACTATATTTACTTTGCTCAATCCAAGAATTTCACATTCTCCACGTGATTTATAATCAGTCTCCAGGCTCATGTCATTTCTAGGCTTAGAAAATATGTCTCCCCTTTTCACATCTTAGCTAAAGTATCACCTTTCTTTTCCTCATACAAAACAATCAATTTCTTACCCTGCCTCTTCAGAACCTCTCTCCCTTGCCTGGAATGATCTGTCTCATCATTTCTAAGTCTGAGAATGCTTTGCCCCTCTTGTTCCAGACCCATCTCGAGCATCAAATCCTTACAGTGGACTTTTTTCTGATTCTTCTAAAGATGTTCCTGCCCCCTTCCTAGGAATCACTTTGCATTTATTCTGTATATGGTTTGTACTAACTTCTTACATGCTGTTTTCCCCCAATAAAGCGTAAGCTTCTTGAAAGCAAGTACTTTTTTTAACTTTAGTTATTTCAGGTGCTTAGCAAACAATTATTTAATAAAAACCCCATAAATACATGAACAAAGTAGGCACTTTCAGCTCACAATTACTTCATCTCAATGACTGCCAAACATTTAAAAGCTAGCTATTAATTTGCAAATAGATAACACTAATCAAGGTTAAACTCCCTGGACATCAGTTTCCTTATCCATAAAATGAAGAAGTTTCACCAAATCATCTCTGACTTCTCTTCCAGCTATAGATCTATGATCCTATGACCCATTTCAGAAACAAATCAATTATGCACTTGTCAAAATATGATGTACTCCGAGTTTTGACATTTGGCAAAAGGTTACTCTTTCCAGCAAAGTTCTTGCAAATGTATTGATAAGGAAATGTTTAAATGCTATACCTTGACTTTTAAAAAATGCCTGTTCATTTCCCTTAAAGACACTGTACAGCTATCTGGCACACAATGATGGCTACTGTAAGTAATTGTGAAGGAAGTCTGTCTAATAGAGAAAAACACTGGTAAGGCATGTAACTAGTTTATCTCATTCCGCCATGAAGAAAATAGAATTTGAACTTCTTATGACTTAGAAATATTGCTACTCATATCTCATTATTTTTCTAAAATTCAGGGGCCTAAAGTGAATGTCTAAATTAATAGCAAATGAAGTACTAAAAATGAACTTGATTGCAATTAAAAGGGATGCCAGAGTGTGCAGTGTTGCCATTAAAGGTGAGAGACAAATGTTAATGATAGGCTGCACTCTCTTCTTAGTACAATCCCTCAAATTACTTCTGAATGTATGTTCCTGCTTTCAAAAGCACATCAGCACAAAGCAAGGAGATTCTGAATACAGGTAATATATATTTTTTCACTGATACTTAAATATATATTCTGGAATAATTACAAGATGCCTCAAAGGAACAGATGGAACACAGACAAAAAAGATCAAAGATGTGATATTCCTGTTTTATGTTACAATGTCACTGAATAAGGGATACTCATTAGCTTGTCAGGAAGACAAACTAAATTCAAGACAACAAGCAATATTAGGGTATCTAAAGACAAAAATGCTATTCAAAAATGTCAGATCTCCTCCCTCAAACATGAACAATTAAGAATTGAATTCTGGACCTCTGAGATAAATAGCAAATTCAACTCTTAGACACTATTCTGACTCAAATTTCTTGCTTCCTTCCTCCCTACTTTCCTCTCTCCCTCCATCCCTTCCTCTATCCCTTCATTCCTTCTTTTCTCTATTCCTCCCTCCCTCTGTCTCTCCCTCCCTCCTTTCTTCCTTTCTTCCTTCCTTCTTTCCTTTTTCCTTTCTTCCTTCCTTTCTTCCTTCCTTCCTGCCTTCCTTCCTTCCTTTCTCCTTCCTTTCTTCCTCCTTCCTTCTTT